>NC_136239.1:2035000-2100000 GCF_053564925.1 Oryzias latipes
TTTGCCGTATTCGGCGAAATTTAACACGGCCACGGGACCAGAATTTTTCCGTGTCATCCACGATAAACAGGTGAAGGTCTGCAGGATCTGCATAAAACCGGGGCACATTGTCAGAGATTGCCCGGACTTTTTATGTAATAAGTGCGGCGTTCAGGGGCATTACGCCCGGGAATGTGTGTCTTCGATCCAGAAGTGTGCTGTCTGCCTCAACACGACGGAGAACTGTGTGTGTCTGGGTGCCGCCGAGGAGACCGTGGCCTCTGATGTGAGTGACAGTGCGCGTGACAGCGCTTCGGAGGAAGACCTGTCTGACTCCGTGTCTGACGGACGCGTGTCCGCCGCGCGCCACAGCGCCGCTGCGGCGGGACTTTCATCCACTGAGGGAGGGGACGCTCTCGGACGGCAGGCGGATGCGGGAAGCCCGGACCTGCTCCGAGCAGCGGAGGTGTCAGAGGCGCACCGTTTGTCAACAGACGCGTTTCCCGTGAGGGAGGGTGAGCAGCACCCACAAAATGCCGCTACTCCCATCCGGGCGGGGGGGGCCCACGGAGCTGGTCCTGCCCCGATACCGTCTGGACCCGTGACGGGGGGAGCGCAGCACAAGAACGATGGCTCTGCCCCTGACCGGGCGGGGGGGGCCCACATAGTTGGTCCTACCCTGGTGACATCCGAGCCCGTGGAGGGGGGGGCACAGCGGAGGAGCGCTGGCTCTGCCCTGGCCCGGGAGGGAGAGGCTGCGAACCTCATCCTGACGGCTGCCTTTTTGTCCCCTCACGTCGTGAATCCATCTGGGAATGTTGTAGGTGTGACGGATGATGAAGTAACAGGCTCTGATATGGAGGTCGACGTGCTTGCGCGTCCACAGAGGATGTCGCGGTCTCAGGGGAGCAGGAGGGGATCGAGGAAGCATAAGCAGAAGAAGACCCAGGTGTGATGTCCTTTTTAGTCTATTTCCTCATGATTAAACTCCTCAGCCTAAACATTAGAGGAGTTTATAGGATGGACAAAAGTGTCAGAAATCCTGAATGAACCCTGTGACATCCTTTGTCTACAAGAGGTGAGATGGGATGCTGAGACCTGTGCTGCAGCTGAGAAGCTGTGGGGGGCTCCGTCTTTTATGCAGTGAGTCCTTTGCGCTCTGCTGGGGTCGCTGTTTTCTTCAGGTCCAAGGTCTTTGACAGTGTGACCCTTCGGGTGGCAGATCCTGCAGGCCGTAAACTCATTGTGGAGTTTGAATGGGCGAGAAAGAAGATGAGATTATTTAATCTATATGCTTCTAATGTTGAGAAGGAAAGGAAGATTTTTTTCCGTTCTCTCCGGCCCTTTGTGACGGAGGATTCACTCCTAGTGGGAGATTTGAATACGGTTCTGTCGCCAGCTGATGTTTCAGTGCGAAATGTTTTCAAGACGGATTTTGGACGGCAGGAACTCTTCTCTGTCATGATGGACTACAACCTAGTCGACGTGTGGCGGCTGTTAAACCCTGGGAGGAGGGTTTTTTCCAGGAGGCAGATGGTGATGGGTGTCCTGAAGCAGTCTAGGATAGACCATGTTTTTTCTGCTGGAGGGGTGACACGTTTGGTTGACAGCGTTGCGTATCGTCCAAATGTGTGGAGCGATCACTCATGGGTGGAGGTGGTGCTTGACACGGTGGGTGCTAGGAAGGGTGGAGGTCTATGGATTTTGAATAACAGTGTTTTGGGTGAGGAAGGATATCGCAGAAAGATTAAAACTTTACTGGGGTATTACAGGGATCAGATGGAGGATGACATGGACTTCTTTTCTTGGTGGGAGGAATTGAAGGTCCGGATCCGGTTATCGACTATGGCATATTGCAAAAAAAGGAAGTGGAAGGCTCTGGAGGAGGAGAGGGACGTTAGGGCGATTCTGGAGAAGGAGGCAACCCTACTTGCGGATGACCCAGATCGTGATGTTACAGTTTATGAGGCTGCCCTGGCTCGGCTGAAGGGTTTTCAGGCGGAGAAGTGCAGGGCGGCTGCTTTGAGAGCTAGGGTGAGGGACTTTGTGGAGGGTGAGAGGTCCTCAGCTTTCTTTCTGCGTTTAGAAAAAAAAAAAGCAAGGCAGGTCCATCATCACGGCGCTGTACGACGCTGGAGGGAACGTGTGTACAGAGACAGATGAAATTCTGACTGTAGTGGAGAATTTTTATAAGGGCCTGTTTAATGGTGGTGGTTGTGATGAACATGCCGTAGAGGCCTGCGTGGGAATTCTGACTGCCAGGGTGGGGGATGAGGATAAGACTGCATGTGATGCGGACATTACGGTGGAGGAGATCAGGAGAGCCATTGACAGACAAAACAGAAATAAATCTCCTGGTGCCGATGGTCTGACCGCTGAATTTTATCAATGTTTTCGGGATGACCTGGTGCCCCTTCTATCTAGGATGTTTGGTTCTTTCTGCCTGGGGCGACTGCCAACGCCCTCCTTTTGTTTAGGGACTGTAAAACTGCTGTTCAAAAATAAGGGTGACAGGGCGGACCTTGATAATTACAGGCCTATCACCTTGTTGAATACAGATTACAAAATCTTGACATCGGTGTTGGCTGAAAGGTTGAGGGAAGTGCTCCCCTCAATTTTGGGGTCTTCGCAGGCATATGGGGTTCAGGGGAGACAGATAACGGACACGGTTCTTTCTCTTCTCTGCACGGTGGAGCATATGGAACGGTCGGGGTTTTTTTTCTTGAATGTTGATTTTAGCAAAGCGTTTGATCGGGTGGAGCACGGGTTTTTGTGGAGGGTGTTAGATCGTTTTGGTTTCGGGGAACTTTTTATCTCTCGGATACGGGCACTTTATACCACCGCTAGCAGTAGGGTGTTGTGCAATGGACATTCTACCGGGGTCTTCAGTATAACTCGGTCGATACGACAGGGCTGCCCATTATCGGCCATGTTGTTCAGCATCGCGGTGGAACCCCTGGCGGGCGTGATTACTGCTGATGACAGTATTCGGGGTGTGGTCACGCCTGCTGGGAGGGTGATTAAAATCTTAGCCTATGCGGATGACACTAGCCTAGTGTTAAAAGATGAGACTAGTGTTGACGGGGCCATGCGACAACTTCGAACGTACTGTGGAGCCTCAGGCGCTACGGTGAATATAAACAAGTCAGAAATTTTCTTTTTGGGCAGCAGGGTCGCCACAGTGAATCGGTGGGGTTTTAGGGAGGCCACAGATGGGGTTAAGGTGCTGGGGGTCTGGTTGGCCAGAACCCCTAGGGACACCATCCATAACAACTGGACAGCAATGGTAAAAAAACTGGCTCAGGTGTTGGCACTGTGGAAGATGAGGAGGTTAACCCTGAGAGGTAAAGTCACGGTTTTGAATTCTTTAATTTTTTCAAAGATTAACTACGTGTTGTCTATTCTACCACTGCCAGTGCATTTCCAGACGCGCATCAATGAAGTTTTGTCTCTCTTCCTGTGGGGGTCACGAGCTAACCAGATTTCCAAGCTGACTCTGTCTCGGACTGTCCAGGGGGGCGGGCTGGGTCTGGTGGAGTTGGGCGCCAGGAAGAAAGCTTTGCGCCTGAGACTGGTTGCTCGTCTCCTGGACCCGAGTCAGGCTCCTCACTGGAAGGACTATCTGGAGGATGGCTTCTCTCAGCTTCTTCAACCCGGCCTTGCTGTCTTCTGCCAGAGGCGTCCGATAGGGGCTTTACAGGATTTGAGTCCTCTCTCCGTGAAGCTGTTGTCGGCGTGGTATTCAGCGAGCAGTTTTATAGTGCAATCCATCTCCACCCCGTACCAGGTGTTACATCAGCCGCTGTTCCACAACTCTGTGCTCACGCATGGGAGGCTCCCCCTCCAGTG
The DNA here is from genome assembly GCF_053564925.1 of Oryzias latipes. Taxonomy (NCBI): domain Eukaryota; kingdom Metazoa; phylum Chordata; class Actinopteri; order Beloniformes; family Adrianichthyidae; genus Oryzias; species Oryzias latipes. The sequence continues at coordinate 2,038,829 of NC_136239.1, forward strand.
CAGGCTACTGGAGGCACGTGGTTGTCTCCTGGTTGGTGATGTCGTGGCTGGAGGGAGACTGTGTGCGTTCGCAGATGTCCTTTTGAGGTTTGGTGGTGGTCCGACTCAGAGTGAGCGGTGGAGGGTGAAACAGGGGTTCAACCGGATCTCTTCCTATGTCCCCCTGAGGTGGTTCGTTCTTGTCAGGAGGGGTGGGCCTGTGCTGCAGGAGACCGGTTTCTGTTTTAAATTCTTGCAGGGTGGTGTGCCAGTTGCCGTGCAGTCTGTCACAACAAAGGCCTGGTACCGTGCAATGATCACACTGGAGACCAAGGTTCCTGCAGCCGAAAAAGCCTGGGGAGCAGTGTTTCCGGGTAAGGACCTTGCGAGAATTTGGAGGAGTCTGAAAGGAAGCATTTTCCCTCATGCGGTATGGAATATGGACTTCAGGCTGCGCCATAGAAAAATTTATTCCAGTGTGGTTCTTCATCAGATCGATAAAGAACTGTATGAAAGGACTTGTCCCGTCTGTGGCTCTGTCCCTGAGACACTGGAACACATGTTTTTGGACTGTCTGGTTGTGCAGCCTTTCTGGCGGAGACTCAGAGCTGTGCTGAAGGCTGGATGTTCCTTGGAGTGGGATGTGGAGGAAGACTGGCAGTGGGCCTCGCTGTTCGGGATACCGAAGGAGCAGAGAGGACCAGGATGGAGGGTGGCTGATCTACTTTTGGCGCTTGGACGTTTCGCCATTTATCAGGCCAGGAACCTGAGACTTAATGAGGGGCGTACGATGGACCGATGGAGTTGTTTGAAAAGGATGTTGGGGGGTCATCTACTGACTCTCAAGCAAGCGGACCCTGACGGGCTATGGCAGAGTGTTGCAATGACAAAGATTTTTTCATGTGTGTGTGCATGATATAGTTTTAGGTTTAGTTTTGAGTTACATTGGGATCTGTATTTTCTGCTTTGCTGGTCTGTTGTAGTTTTTTGACTTTTTTGTGAATCTCCATCTGTATTTTTTGTGATTGATTCTTTTGTAAATATTTTAATTTCCTTTATAAATAAATAAAAAAAAAAAAAAAACACGCCCGATCTCGGAAGCTAAGCAGGGTCGGGCCTGGTTAGTACTTGGATGGGAGACCGCCTGGGAATACCAGGTGCTGTAAGTTTTCCCGCTTTTGCTGGCATCCACCAAAGAGAAGGAAAATCACTCTCACACACACACGGGTTTGGGTACTTTGGTTTCCTTGTCGTGCAAATGTGTCTTCCTCTTTTTTCTCTCTGACACGACCCTTCTGTGACACATACGGCCACCAGAGAGCGCACTTGCCAGGAAATCAAACACACAGCTTTGGGTTTCTTGCTTTTTACGTTCTTTTCTTTTTTTTTCTTTTCTTTTATTTTTTTTCTCTGACATGACCGTCCGGGCTTCTTCCAAACTCTTGAGCGAGCTTCAGAGCAGTCAGCACCGAGGTGCAAATGCACAAGCCTGCACCCTCTAGAAACGCTGCAGTCTGGGTGACGAGGCCGCGCAGGTGTGTGTGTGCGCATCCAAGGCCTCTTTGACGCACCTGCTGGGGTGAAAGGTCACCGTTTTGGCTGCAGGTGGGTGTGTCCGCTCAGCAGGTGCACCAATCAGCGCCACAGAGTGAGTGGGTGAAGGGGGTGCTGGGAGCAGGCTGGAGTGTGGTGCACGCAGCGCTTAAAGGGCTCTGCTCCACACAACCCTTCGCTTACGGCCATACCACCCTGAACACGCATGCGCGAGTGCAGGAGGGTGTGACGTTGGCGTTTTTTGAATCTCGGTGAACGGTTGGGCTGATTTTCGGCGTCTTCTGATTTTCTCTTCTTTTCTCCTCTCTTTTTGTGTTTGTTTCTCTTTGTTTTGACTGTTTACGTCTGGACATAGTGTGTGTGTGTGTGTGTGTGTGTGTGTGTGTGTGTGTGTGTGTGGTTTCTTCTGCTCCCCACAGTCTTTTGACTGCTGGGGAGGACTCTTTTCTCTTCTCTCTCTCTCTTTCCTTTCTCACCTTTGGTACGCGGTTTTCACGGTGGTTCTCTTTTACCCCCCCGTCCTGAGAGCATGGCTTCATCGGGGGGGAGTTCTGTAGGTGTGGGACAAAGGTCTAACTCCGCGAGGAATGCGGGGAATTTCGTGGCGGGTCCGTCAGCAGCAGGTGCGGCGGCGAGACCCGCTTCCATCACGGTGGGTGGTGGGAATAAAGCACGGGGTGTGGATGGAGGGGAGCCTCCTAACGTGAAATATGAGAGGGATTTGACAATCCATGTTGATCTATTAGGTGAAGACCCCGTGACTGTCACGGAGCTTCTTCGATACAGCAGGCTGCTCTGTGGGTGCGTGGTAGCGTGTCGGTCAGTGGGAAGTTAGCGGTATGAGTTAACAATGTCTAACGCGGTTGGTAGGGATAAATTGTTGGATGGGTTTAAAATTGGGAACACAACAGTCCAAGGAAAAAGTATTTCTAATGATGACCTGGTGGTCTCTTTTCTGGGGCTGCCGGCATACATTACTGATGAGGAGATTCTAGAGAAACTGGAGGGGTGGAAGGCGTCGGCTGTGTCGCCGATTAAACGGAGAATGTGGCCGGGCACCAACGTAGCGGATGGGACTAGGTTTGTTAAAGTTAAATTTAATGAAAGTGTGCAATCGTTGCCATACTCTGCGAAGTTTAATACCGCGACGGGACCAGAATTCTTCAGGTTAATACACGATAAGCAGGTGAAAGTCTGCAGGATCTGCATCAGACCGGGGCACATCGTGAGGGACTGTCCTGAATTCTTATGCAATAAATGTGGAGTTCAGGGGCATTACGCCAGAGAGTGCACTGTTAATCTCTCTAAGTGTTCCGTATGTTTGAACAAAACGGACAGTTGTATTTGTTTGAGTGACAGTGAGAAAGACGTGGCCTCCGCTGCGGGTGAGGAAGCGCTGGACAGCATGTCGGAGGAGGAGGACCTGTCTGACTCCGTGCCTGACGCGCCGGTACCGGCCGCGCAGGTGTCTGCTGCGCCGGTACCTGCGGCGCAGGTATCTGCTGCGCTCCACGGCGACAGAAGACCGGACGACACGTCAGCTGAGGGGGGAGGCGTTCTCGGTCAACAGGCGGCTCACAGCGGCTCAGACCTGTTCCGAGCGGCGGGGGATCCAGCTGAGATCCTACTGTCGACAGCCGATGTTCCCGTGAGGGAGGGTGAGCAGCACCGGACCAATGCCGCTACTCCCATCCGGGCGGGGGGGGCCCACGGAGTTGGCCCTGCCTCGTTAAAATCTGTTCCCGTGAAGGGGGGAGCTCAGCCCCAGAACGCTGGCTCTGCCCCTGGCCGGGCGGGAGAGGCTGCGGACCTCGTCCCGAAAGGAATGTCTGGAATGTGCGACGCTGCTGCCTCAGCTCCGCTGGAGGGAGAAATCCGACGGAGAGAGGAGAGCTGCGGTGAAATGATCATGACATCCTTTTCTTTACCCCCTCAGGACAAAGTGGACGTGACTGACGACGTGGACGATTCAGACATGGAAGTTGACAGGCTGACGCTCCAGCAGCGGAGGACACTCTCTATGAAGCAGACTGGGAAGGCGAAGAAGAAGAAATCGGCGTAATGTCTCTGTGCTTCTGTTTACTTATGGTCAGGCTCCTCAGTTTAAACATTAGAGGAGTGTGTGTGATGGAAAGAATTAAGGGAGTTTTGGGCGAGAGGTGTGACATTCTCTGTTTGCAGGAGGTTCATTGGGAGAATGAAACTCGCGTGCAGGCTGAGAAGCTGTGGGGGGGGTCTGCTTTTTATGCGGAGGGCCCGAGGCGCACAGCAGGAGTTGCTGTATTTGTGAGAGGTGGAGTTTTTGACAATGTGACCCTCAGGGAGGTGGATCCTGCAGGACGGTTTTTGATGGTAGATCTAGAATGGGCTGGGAAGCAGTTGAGGTTGATCAGCATTTATGCTTCAAATGATCAAGTGGAAAGGAGGAGTTTCTTTCGTTCCCTCAGGCCATTCCTAAATGATTTTTCCCTGCTGGTGGGAGATTTTAATACAGTTTTATCACCTGCAGACTTGTCGGTGAGGAACGTCTTTAGGAATGATGTTGGTCGGAAGGAACTCTTTTCGATTATGTCGGACTATGGCATTATTGATGTCTGGAGGGTGTTAAATCACGGAAAGCGGGACTTTTCGAAGCGACAGTTGGTGAAGGGGGTGCTGAAGCAGTCCAGAACTGACCACGTTATATCTGCATGTTCAGTCACTCGGCTGATAAATGGCGTTACTTATATACCACATGCGTGGAGCGATCACGCATGGGTGGAGGTGGTTTTTGACGGGGTCAAAGTTCGGAATGGTGGAGGAATGTGGATTTTGAACAACAGTGTTCTGGGGGAGATAGGTTATCAAAAGAGGATGAAGTCTGTATTGTCTTATCATAGGGAGCAAATGGATGACGCGGTGGATATTTTTGTTTGGTGGGAGGATTTAAAGACAAAGATTAAGAGTTCAACTATTACGTATTGTAAAAAGAGAACGTGGGATACCAGGGAGGATGAAAGGGATGTTAGAGCGGTGCTGAAAAGGGAGGCATCTCTGTTGGCGGAGGACCCCAACAGAGATGCAATGATCTATTCGGCTGCCCTATCGTTTGAGGCAATTTGAGGTAGAGAGATGTAGGGCGGCAGCTATAAGGGCCAGGGTGAGGAATTTTGTGATCTTGAGATCTTCTGCGTTTTTTCTGGGGCTAGAAAAGAAGAGAAAGGAGAAAACGATGTTGAAGACACTGTATGATATGGATGGGAGGGTTTGCGATACTCAAAAAAGGGAATTATCACTATTGTTGGATATAAATGATATTATTAAGTTTAAACTACTTAAAAATGCTAGTTTCTCATGTCAACTTGAGTCAGTTGTGTTGTTTCAACGTAAAAGTGTGCCATGCCAAGTTTAATTGACTTTTTCAGTTTCCCCAACGTAACTGTGTTATTGAAGTGTAACATCCCTCGAATGGTGCGTCATCAAATGCAAAGTCTTGCGAGACTTCATGACTCCCGCCACACATATTCTCGTTCTGAAGGAAGCGGCAGACACGGTTTAATCTCTTCGAAACTGTTTCAAAGAAAGTCACAAAAAAGCGGTAAATAACATGTTTATTTCCAGTAACTTATTAAAAAATAGTATTACGAAGTTAAATATCATTAATGTTAAGTTTGAGACTGAAGTGTAATTCATCGTCGAATTTGGACTGTCGTTTTTCACGTGAAACATATCATGATTCTGTACAAAACAAAGAGAAAAAAAGTTGTTTCGTAAGTGTCCTGAAAGAAGTATCGGGTTTAGATTAGGGATATGACGCCTTTTAAAACAAAAAAACAAACAATTGAGTTCTATCAACGCTTGGAAGTGAGTGCTAGCTAGTCTGCGATATAGCTTAACGCAAGTTCTTTGAAGTGCATTACGTTGATCGACAGGAGTGGGGGAAGGGAGCGTTGAGCACTGACTGCACTCTCAAACGGCTTTTTTTATCTACACAGCCGCAGTTTTAGGCACAGGCAATTCGGGAAAGCAAAGGGGAGGGGTAGCAGCCTCCATTACGCATCACCTGGATCAGGGGTGCTCACACTTTTTTGGCATGTGAGCTACTTTTGAGACAGTCTTGAATATCTACCTGTGTGTGTGTATATATGTGTATATATATGTCTGTGTGTGTATATATATATATATATATATATATATATGTATATATATGTTATATATTTATATGTATTAGGCCTGCACAATATATTGCAAATTTATCGTTATCGCAACATCAAGCTGTGCAATATGCATACCGCAAAAGACTGCGAAAATTGCAATAAATGGTTACCTTAAACGTGCTAAAACAAACTCATGGCAGCTTGAAATATTTAACAATTGAAATAAACCCATTTATGCATTTAACCAATCGGAAGGACCCTTTTACGTTGTTGATCAATCAGATTTGGTTATATACCGCAAATTATATCGTTATCGCATTATTATTCACCAATATTGCATATCGGGAGTTTTCCTCATATCATGCAGCCCTAATATGTATGTATATATATATATATATATATATATATATATATATATATATATATATATATATATATATATATATATATATATATATATATACATACATACATACATACATACATACATACATATATATATATATATATATATATATGTATATATATGTTATATATTTATATGTATTAGGCCTGCACAATATATTGCAAATTTATCGTTATTGCAACATCAAGCTGTGCAATATGCATACCGCAAAAGACTGCGAAAATTGCAATAAATGGTTACCTTAAACGTGCTAAAACAAACTCATGGCAGCTTGAAATATTTAACAATTGAAATAAACCCATTTCTGCATTTAACCAATCGGAAGGACCCTTTTACGTTGTTGATCAATCAGATTTGGTTATATACCGCAAATTATATCGTTATCGCATTATTATTCACCAATATTGCATATCGGGAGTTTTCCTCATATCGTGCAGCCCTAATATGTATGTATATATATATATATATATATATATATCCCGCACAAATAAAAGTTCTATGATATCCTTTTGTGTTCCCTATCTTTATGTGCCCATGATACACAAACTGTGCATGGACTTTATATTCTCCCATTACAGGGGTGTCAAACTCACTCGCATAGAGGGCCTAAATTAAAAACACACTTAAAGTTGCAGGCTGAACAACTTAAACATTTACTGAACCCACTAAAGCTAAACTATATATAGGTGTGTGCGTGCAGGCGTGCGACACACTTATACTGAACTGTAAGTCTTATTTGACCAAAATTACGGAAAACTGCCCATAAAAATGTGATTTGAACTTTTTCTCTGAACCTTTCAACCTCAATTCCATGTTTTTGATATACATTGTAAAATACTTTAGTTTTGAGTTAAGTGAATGAATGAAAATAGTGACTCTGAACATATAAGTGGAAAATTTCCAACAACATATACAAACACAACTCAAAGCTTACTAACCACCATATATACCTCCCCCTGGTCCTTTTTTTGAGGAACAACTTTCGTCATAATTTAGTGATTTTTGCGGTAATCGGATAAAAGCTGTTCCTCAGTCAGCTAGAATGTGGTATAATTGTTCTCTAAAGCTGTCCAGATGGTAACAGTTGGGTGTGTGACCTGTCCTTGGTGATATTTTATTCTCTAAAGTTTAAATGTGTTGACACTGATCTATTCATTTTCTTTTTTTTTTACAGATATGAATGTGGTCCTGTAAAGAGTGTGGAACAACTGCATCGACAAGACATAACCTTCTAAAACATTACAGGTTGTCTCATGGTCATTTTGGCCGCAACCACCCCTACCCATGCACTCATTTTGATTGCCCATGTGTTTTCAAAACATGGAATGCACTTCATAGCCATTTAAGCAGGTCACATGTGAATGAGAATGTTCAAAAAAGAAGTGGTACTTTAGATACATTTAACTGTCATCTCTGTTCCACCACTAACATAGCATCAGTACAAGAGTATTTTTGTCACATCAATACTCACTTCAAGAGCCATGAAACTGTAAGTTGCATGTTTCAGGGTTGCTCTTTTCAAACAAATGTTTATGGTACTTTCAAGTCCCACAAAAATAGAAAACACACTCCATATTCTATTCAGGACTTTAAAGTTGGCATTGTTAAAACAAGGGAAGCAGAAGATTCGGCTGGTTGTGGAACTGATCACCCTGCTCATAGTGTTGAGTGTAATGTTGACAGTGATGTCAATATAGAACCGGAAACATCAGAACAGGATACATCAAAAGTCTTTGAACTGAAATTAGGTTCCCTTTTACTTAAACTTGGAAACTACTTCCACGTTCCACACACAGCAGTAGATGAGCTGCTTGCTGAATTACATTTTTTGATAGAATCTGTATCTGTGCCGATATCAAATGAAGTAATTGTAGCAACCTTTAGGAATCACAACATCTGCGTGGACGAGTTAGTGATTAAAGACCTAACAACTGAATTATCTTCATGTAATCATTTGTTAAGAGCTACAGCAAAGGATGGTCCGCTAGCCACTGCTCATAAACGTAGCAAATACTATAGGAAACATTTTGATGTTATTGATTCAGTTGAATATGTACTTGAGTCAAAAACAAAACGATCATTTCAGTATGTTTCAGTTTTGACAACTTTACAGCAGTTACTCAAACAAAAAACTGTTCTCAGTAAAGTTGTTGAGTGTCATGCAGACCGGCATTCTATGAATGGGGAGTACAAGTGTTTCAAAGATGGTTCTCATTTTAAAAACAACCAGTTTTTCTCAAGTGAGGAATTAAGACTGTCATTGTGCATTTACATTGACAACTTTGAAATTTGTAATCCTTTGGGGACCTCACGCAAAAAGCATAAACTTTGTGGGGTTTATTGGATTTTAGGAAACTTTCAGTCTGTTTCCCAGTCATCACTTAACTCCATTTATCTAGCATTACTTTGTAAAAGTGAAGATGTGAAGACATTTGGCTATCAAAAGATATTAGAGCCATTTTTGTGTGATCTAGCCACATTAGAGCAACAGGGAGTATTTATTGATCATCTGGGAACATTCATCACAGGTACTGTCCAGTGTGTAGTGGCTGATAATCTTGGAGCTCATGGGTTAGCTGGATTCGTGGAGAGTTTTTCTGGAGATTATGTCTGTCGGTTTTGTACTGCTACACGTTGTGAGATTCAGTCACAGGAGGTGAAACAGGGAGGCTTCAGACTCAGGTCTGAGGAGCTACATCAAGCACATATAGCGAGTGCTCATGAACACGGGAAAGCCTGCTGTGGAGTCAAAACTGCATGTGTTTTAGCCGAGAGCCTTTCTTTCTTTGAGGTTACATCAGGTTTCCCCCCTGATCTGGCTCATGACCTTTTGGAGGGGATTGTACCCATTGAGCTTGCTGAATGCTTTAGTATGCTGATAGCCAAGAAGTATATCACTTTTGATGGTTTGAATGCGCTGATTCAGTCGTTCCCGTACAAGTGGGGAGATAAAACTAATCGTCCACATTTATTACCACGTGGTTTCCAAAAGAAAAAAAGCATAGGTGGCAACGCACACGAGAACTGGTGCTTAATAAGACTGATACCACTGATAGTTGGAAGAATAATTCCAGAGTATGAGCCAGCTTGGCAGGTAATATTAGATTTGAAGGAAATCATCGAACTGGTCGTTTGCCCTGCACATAACAACGAGTCAGTTGCCTATTTAGAAAATAAAATATCCGAGCACAGATACAGGTATCTCACACTTTTCCCGGAAAACAAGCTGCTACCGAAGCACCACTACTTAGAACATTATCCAGCAATGATTCATTGCTTTGGTCCCATTGTTTCTTTTTGGACTTTGAGGTTTGAGTCCAAACACAGTTATTTTAAACAAGTTGTGAGACATACAAACTGTTTTAAAAACATTACACTGTCTCTGGCAACTAAACATCAGCTTATGATTGGCCACAGTATCTTTTCATCAAGCTGTGACAAATCCCCGCTGGAGGTTGAACGAGTATCAACAGTTCCCCTTGATGTCCTGAACGAGGAGGTAGCAAACATCCTCTGTCAGAAGTACCCTGATCTTACAGTTGTTAATCTGGCTCTGGATGTATCTGTTGATGGTATCAACTACAGACGTGGCATGATCATAGTGCATGGGTTTGTGGGTGGACTACCAGACTTTGCAGAAATTGTGCAAATCTGTGTTTTGAGAGATGGACTCTGGCTCATAGTGAAAAAAGTAGGTTCATGGTACAAGGAGCACTACAGATCCTTTGAGCTGGACCCTTCTCCAAGGTGCCTTTCTGTGATTGAATTGAGTCAACTTCCTGATCGATACCCCCTTTATGACTACAAAGTTGGCACTCTACGGATGGTTACTTTGAAACGATATGTACATTCCTCAGGTAATTTTAAGATAATACTTTAAGATAAGACTTTAGTTGACAGGTTAATTATTTTTTCGAAGTGTGGAAAGCTATTTATGTGCTTCTGCATTTACATTCATGTAATGAATATTCAAATCTTTTAACTAAGTTCCAGGTTTGTGTTTTTTAATTTGGACGTGTAATATATGTTTACTAACTATGACTTTGTTTTTAGTAAGCAATATATAATGGATACATCTTAGTGTGACTCTGCTTTGTTGTAAACTAACGCTCTGTCTTTCAGGATAAGAGTCGAAAGTTAAAAATGTCAACTCCAGCAAAGCTTCGGATTATCCTGGGAGAAGATAACGGTGCTAAACTCACTTTTTCAGCTGGATTGCCTGACTCTGTAGACATTCTTAAAATTGAGATTCAGAAACAGTGTGGCATTGATGGAGATTTCAGACTGCAGTACATGGATGAAGACTTTGGCCAATATATAAACCTGACATCAACATCGGATATCTGTGACAAGTCAACAATAAAAGTGATTCTGCTCAGGAAACAGCCAACACAGTCAGCCAGCCAATCTCCTTCAGCACCTTTTGTGATGCAAATGACTCTTCTGCAGACACTGACATACACTCATCCTCTTCTTCTGAACCAACCACCTCAATCTCTTCACTGAGATATCAAGGCTGGCCGCTCAACTTCCCCATTCCTGCATTCAGCTATGAAGTAGAAATGCAGCTGTTCACAGCAAACCACAAATTCCTCGCTGAAGGCAAACATCTGAATCCATGTCCAAAACTCAAGTCCAATATATTGGATTCGTTGGCCTCAGAAATAATAAAATACACAGCATACCCCTCAAGTGCACAGTTAGATGATGTTGCCCAAGCTTTGATTTCAAAACATCCATCCTTGAAGGAACAGGGCTCCGTCTCAGGATGTTATGGCTGGAAAATTAGCTTAAAATATAAAATGGGCAACTACCGCACAAGGCTTAGGAGTTTGGGGTGTCCAGAACTGACCATCAACTCAATGAAGAACAGACAGCATGATAAAATCTAGTAGTCATAACCAAGTGAAGAAACCCAAGAGAGCGGAGGTAAACTACTTGCCCGATTACCCAGCAGGAGAAAACAAAGAGAGCCTTGAGAAGGAACGAGAAGAACTGCTATCTGAGGTCAAGAAGAAGCACAACCGTCAGGTGATAAAACAAAAAATGGACAAAACCTTTGCTCTTCGGAGGCATGAGGTGATTCAGGAGACGCCATTGGTTGCAGAAATCAAAAGTAGATGGCCAGCACTTTTCTGTGAGCATGAGTTGAGTTTTGAATGTGCTTTGAAGTCTGTTGCGATAATTTTATGTAGTAGAGCTTAATACTAACATCACTCTTTCAAACAAGGTGCAATATCTTACTTTATGTCTTCTGAATATTCTAATTAAGAACTTACACAATATAAATCACTAAAATCAACAATAATTGTCCTTCAAAAAAATGTTTTTCATGAATAGGCAATTACGTATTCGGTCAGATACATATTTGGTGTGATAAGTAAAAACATGCACTGGGAAATCTGCTTAATGGTAATGGAAGACACATACAAATGTCGTAATATTGGGAAAATTAAAGCCAAAAAGCCAAATCCTGCATAAAGTACTGTGACTTTTCTCATGTTTTTTTGACGTAACTATCTTAAGCTGTCATTTTTGTCTTGTGTTACCTTTATTTTGCCTAGGTAAATGCAGAGTTTACCCGCATAACAACAATCCCACTTGTCCCGAAGTTCATGTCTCAGCTGGACCGCTATTCTGAGAAGATGGTAGGCGTATTCCACAAGAAAGTAGGCGCAGCTGGACGGAAAATAGCTGGAATTTTATCTGTTGCTGACCAGGTGTGTATATAATTATTAGCATGTTAATTGATGCTTACGGATATTAGGTATAGTGATACCTTTGTTTCTGTTGAAACTTTGCACCGTAAACCCCGCATCATCCTTCTAGTAACACAAATAATGCAAGACTGGAGTACCCAGCTAGGTGCTTCCCATACTTCCCTACACGGTTATTCTGTTTTCATAACCTTGAAGTGTGTTCACAGCTATTTATGTCCATTTTGACGATTTTTTTACAGTACACTTGTTTTATTTAAATGTAAAAACATTCTGTGTTATCCTGCAAATCTTAATTTTAAAATATTAGAGAACGCCATTACATGAAAATTTGCTAATTTATGTCACTGCTGTTAATGTTTTTGGAAAATAATCAAATTTTGGGGGGTCTTCTTGAATTCTTCCATCTTGTTAAAGCTAGCAATATGTATTATGTTTCCCATTTCCCGTTGGACTTTGCAGAATGTTTCAATTGAAAAAAGAAGAAATGGCATCCTCCAAGCCCTGACTGTGTATCTGAACGAAGACCCTGCACAGCTGGTGTATGACTTTGAAGTAAGTTATTTTATGCCTTTTTTTGTATATGAACAGCAGTTTAGTACAAATAAACTTATTGTAGACATGTTATTATGGTAACCTGAGATATGAAACATAGTCAATGCTTTCTTTGCTTTTTAATGCATGTACAAGTATTCATTTTGTAGCTGAATCAGTTACAGTGAGTAGTAAAAATGTTTTATGAACTGTGTACATTTAGTTGATACTGTATGATTTTGGAAGTTATTCTATTACATGAGATTCTGAAAATGTTAAACATTTGAATTTTCTGTCTGACTTTTTTTTTTAAACCTTTGAATTTAAAAACCGCTAAATGTTACACCCTTAAATATTATTTTTTATTTTTAATATTTCAAGGTTTTTAATTGAGACTCAAAATTCCAGAGGTCCACAAATTGGATTGAAAAAATTGGAAGGTTAAAAATGTGTTTCTGTCCTAGTGAAACAGCTCTCTCATCAGAACAACTAGTCAATCTGAGAACACCTTAATATCAACTAGTATATATCAACTACTCAGTCACAGTTGTTACATTTGCTATGTTCTATTGCAAACCAAGATGGTAACAATAATGCTTTGTATCTCCCAATTCTCTTCTCATATACATATTTGTAATGGTCAGAAAAATGTGTCACCTTTCATGTAATTTATTTAAATAATTATTATTATTATTATTTTTTCAGATTGACTAGTTGTTCTGATGAGAGAGCTGTTTCACTAGGACAGAAACACATTTTTAACCTTCCAATTTTTTCCAATCCAATTTGTGGACCACTGGAATTTTGAGTCTCAATTAAAAACCTTGAAATATTAAAAGTAAAAAATAATATTTCAGGGTGTAATATTTTTCTGTTTTTAAATTTAAAGGTTAAAAAAAACCTGAAAGAAAATTCAAATCTTTAAAAATTCTGAAAGAATATTAGATTAAAAAAAATATCTTATGTAATAGAATAATTTATATGATTTGTTGTTTTAAAAACATTTTATTGAAGTGTTATTTTCTCTGTTTGTATGCTTTTTAGAGCGAGAACCCTCTAGAAACAGGGGCAGAATTGGAAAAGATCTTGATAGGAATTTACGTGATCAAACATCCAGATGGGGACGCTGCTCAGGCACCAGAGGACATAGGGATCATCATTGAAGGTCTTGCAGTTCTCCAGGAACTTAAAGATGTTGCCAGTGCTTATGCACTACTGTTTGGCCTTGTGTATGGCCTAAACCTGAGCTACCCTCCTGACCTCAGATACACTTTTGAGTTTATTCAAGAGGTCATCATGGAGCTGGAGCCAAGACAGCTTTCAACAAAAGTCCAGATACTGAAAAACAAGCTGCTGGACTAATGTTCTACACAATTTTTGTTACCCCGGGACATTGTTCATTGTTCATTTTTCATAGAGATTTAATGTTACTTTCTGCTAATTAGCTATAACTGTTCATGTCTTTATAACTGTTAACTATTTTATAAATAGTTTTTTTAAGGACAAGCCTGTTTTCATTGTTTTGTGCTCAAACTTTAGAAGGTTAAGACAAATGTTGTTGCTGTTACCCTATAATTGTTATAATTGTCGTTATTTGGGCATTTTCTGGCTGGACCAGTTAACTATTAAACTGTTATTCAAGAATAAGAATATTTTGCCTGTTGGCTGTTTAAATAAAAGAGCTATTATGACTAATTCTGTCTATTTTCTTTTTCCCCTTCTACCTCCTTATAAGCTTTATAAATATAGTGGGTTTTTTTTTTAGGACAAACGAAAGTCAATTAAGTTAAACTTGACAACACTGAGTTATTCTTACTCAATAATATTGTTTAGCTTTAATGTATTTTGATAATAATCGCTGAAATTAACCACATAACATAAGTTCAATGTGAATGTTGTACATAAAAACAAAGCAATCCATTTAAGTAGCACCAACTCAAGAAAGCCCTGGACAACGTACATGGCTTTGTTAAGTTGGTGCTACTTAACAAAGCCATGTACAACGTACTTAACTGAACTGAGTTAATTGGAAGTAACTGAATGCATTAATACAAACTTAACAGAGTTACGTGGAACCACTTGACATAACATTGTTAAGTAAAGCGAACAGCTTTTTTTTGGATGACATTCTAGATACGGTGGAAGCTTTTTACAAAACTTTGTTTGAGGAGGGTGTGTGTGATTTAGATGCTGTTGAGGAATGTGTTGAGGCCATACCTGCTAGGGTGTGTGAGGAGGACAGGTGTGCATGTGATGCAGACATTGAACTTGAGGAAATAAAGATGGCCATTATGGACAAAACACTAATAAGTCTCCGGGGGTGGATGGTCTGACGGCTGAGTTTCATAAGTGTTTTCAAGAGGACCTTCTCCCTATTCTTTTTCAGATGTTTAGGGCTTTTTTCTCTGGTCATTTGCCATCGCCCTCCTTCTGTCTGGGCACTGTTAAATTGGTTTTTAAAAATAAAGGAGATAGGGCTGACCTGGAGAACTATAGACCAATTACACTCCTGAATATGGACTATAAAATCCTAACGAGGGTTTTAGCAAACAGACTGAAGGAGGTGCTCCCCTCCATTCTGGTGTCTACTCAAGCCTATGGGGTGCAGGGCAGGAAAATTTCAGACACAATCTTGTCACTTATGTGCACGGTGGAGCAAATGGAAAAGCTGGGTGGTTTATTCTTAAATTTGGATTTTAGTAAGGCGTTTGATAGGGTTGAGCACGGGTTTTTGTGGAGGGTCTTAGAGGGCTTTGGTTTTGGGGCACCTTTTGTTTCAAGGACAAAAACATTGTATGCAACTGCTGGAAGCAGTGTTCAATGTAATGGGCTTTTGACAGGTGTTGTGAATATCGGAAGATCAATCAGACAGGGTTGCCTGTTGTCTGAGATGCTGTTTAGTATTGCGGTGGAACCCCTGGCGGGCATGATAAAGGCGGATGGCAATATTCGGGGTGTGGTCACCCCTGCCGGGAGGGAAACCAAAATCTTTTCATATGCAGACGACACTAGCCTGGTGCTGAATGATGTGGCTAGTGTCGATGGGGACCTGCGACATATTAAGACGTTCTGTATGGCATCAGGAGCCAAGCTCAACATTAACAAGTCTGAGATTTTGTTTTTGGGCAGCAAGGTCGGGACGACAAACAGGTGGGGGTTCAAGGAGGCTGTGGAGGAAGTTAGAATACTGGGAATCTGGTTGGCCCGATCACGTGGTGCAGCTGTTTGTAAAAACTGGACAGAGGTGGTGAGTAAACTTGCACAAATTTTGGGTCTTTGGAAGATGCGCAGGTTGACTTTAAGAGGTAAGGTGATGGTGCTAAACACACTGGTTTTTTCAAGGGTTAATTATGTCTTATCGATTCTGCCATTCTGCCAGGAAGGCGGCTTTACGCCTGAAACTGGTGGCTCGGCTCCTGGACAGGGATCGGACCCCACTCTGGAAGGATTATTTTGTGGAAAGTTTCTTCCAGGTTTCTCGTCTCGGCCTTGCTGTTTTCTGTCAAAGAAAACCACTGACAGCTCTTCGGGACTTGGATCCTTTCTCGATGGAGATGCTGTCAGCATGGTATAAAGTTGGGGGATGCATCACCCAGTCTGTATCCACCCCCTACCAGGTTTTGTGTCAACCGATTTTCAATAATCCTGTGCTCATGTGTGATGGTCTTCCCCTACAATGCAGGCTACTGGAGGAGCGTGATTGTCTCCTGGTAGGAGACGTCGTGGCTGGGGGGAGACTGCGTGGCATCTCGGACTTTTTGGTCAGGTTCTGTAATAACCTGAACCAGGGAGAGAAGGGGAGAGTGAAGCAGTTTTTTGCAAAGCTCTCCTCCTCTATACCGCTGCGGTGGTTGATCTCTGTGAGGAGGGGTGGTCCTACGCTGCAGGATACCGGGTTCTCATTTCAGATCCGTCAGAGTGGTGCATCAGTGGCTGTGAAGTCGCTTCCAACAAAGGCTTGGTACGCCCTGATGATTGCCCTGGAGTCAAAGGTTCCTGCAGCAGAATCTGCCTGGACAGCAGTCTTCCCTGGTAAGGATCCAGCGGAGATCTGGTGGAGCCTGAAAGGTAGTATTTTTCCTCATATGGTATGGAATACGGATTTCAGACTGCGCCATAGAAAAATTTATTCCAGTGTGGTCCTACATCAGATCAATAAGGACTTATATGAAAGGACGTGTCCTGTTTGTGGCACAGTCCCTGAGACACTGGAACACATGTTTTTGGACTGTTCGGTGGTGAAACCTTTCCTACAGGGGCTCAGGGACATGCTGAGGAACCCGTGCTCTTTCGAGTGGGCAGTGGAGGAAGATTGGAGGTGGGCAACCCTCTTCGGGGTGCAAAGGGACTGAAGGAAGCCGGGGTGGAAGTTGGCGGACCTGGTCCTAGCTCTTGGACGTTATGCCATCTACCAGGCTAGGAACTTGGCGCTTAAAGAGAGGAGAACCATGGACAGATGGAGCTGTCTTATGAGACTATTAACGGGGCATCTGGAGACTTTGCGACGGATGGAACCTGATGGACAGCTGAAAAATGTCTCTACGGAACGATTTTTTGTGTAAATATGAATAATGGAGTTTGGATAAATTTATCTATGCTTGTTTCTTTTGTAGGACGGTTACACTTTTGTGAGTTCTGTGTGTTGTGATGATATAACTTTGTAAATATTTTTAATCTCCTTTATTAAAAAATATTTAAAAAAAACACGCCTGATCTCGTCCGATCTCGGAAGCTAAGCAGGGTCGGGCCTGGTTAGTACTTGGATGGGAGACCGCCTGGGAATACCAGGTGCTGTAAGTTTTCCCGCTTTTGCTGGCATCCACCAAAGAGAAGGAAAATCACTCTCACACACACACACGGGTTTGGGTACTTTGGTTTCCTTGTCGTGCAAATGTGTCTTCCTCTTTTTTCTCTCTGACACGACCTTTCTGTGACACATACGGCCACCAGAGAGCGCACTTGCCAGGAAATCAAACACACAGCTTTGGGTTTCTTGCTTTTTATGTCCTTCATTTCTTCTGTGTCTTTTCTTTTCTTTTTCTTTTTTTTTTTTTTTTGTCTGACATGACCGTCCGGGCTTCTTCCAAACTCTCCAGCGAGCTTCAGAGCAGTCAGCACCGAGGTGCAAATGCACAAGCCTGCACCCTCTAGAAACGCTGCAGTCTGGGTGACGAGGCCGCGCAGGTGTGTGTGTGCGCATCCAAGGCCTCTTTCACGCACCTGCTGGGGTGAAAGGTCACCGTTTTGGCTGCAGGTGGGTGTGTCCGCTCAGCAGGTGCACCAATCAGCGCCACAGAGTGAGTGGGTGAAGGGGGTGCTGGGAGCAGGCTGGAGTGTGGTGCACGCAGCGCTTAAAGGGCTCTGCTCCACACAACCCATCGCTTACGGCCATACCACCCTGAACACGCATGCGCGAGTGCAGGAGAGTGTGACGTTGGCGTTTTGTTTTATTTTTTATTTTTTTCGGGTTTTTTTTTTTTCTACTTGTTCTGTCCAATAACTGAGCAAACAGATTAGAGCTGGAGGCTTTTTGTGTTGGACAGGTTTTACTATCACAAAAAGAGGTTATATAGCTTCGAGAAACTAGAGTGTAGATTTGTATAAACCCCTTTTGTCGTATTATTTTTTATTTATTTGTTACATTTATTGTGTGTGGGGAGGGAGAGGGGAAGAATGTGAGGGGAGGGTGGAAGAGAGTAAAAGGAAGAAAGGTGAAAAGGTGGGGGATACAAGCACTGATTTGAATAAGTTATTATTTTAAGCTGTAACAATTATACCAGATCTGCTGGAAAGACGAATGTTACATCAAAGGTGAAAATCTGACACTAAGATGAGCGAGAAAAAAAAAAAATCTGTCCATCAATACACTGTGGGTAAGGAGGAGGGATGAAGCAGACAGGGAGCAGTGTGGCAGTGTGCACGTGGGGTGGAGATACATGCATGCTGCCGACGTGAACCGTGTGTTCATAAGGGGAACCAGATCCTGACCAGCCAGACCAGGAGAGGGGAGGAGAGCCCCCCAGGCCAGAAGCCCCCCCAGCACCCGGACCCAAGCAGCCCGGGAGGGGAGGGGAGGAAGAGGGGACCGCCCACCCCACCACCCAGGCACAGAGAGGGCCCCCCTACAGGGGCCCCCCCACTGCCCAGAGGCACAAGCGAACCCAGTGTCCGGCCCCCAGGCCACGAGACAGGAGCGCTTAGCCGTACCAGGCGGCAGCCATGGGGGCCACCGGGCGCCGGACACCGAGACAAAGGCCAGGGACTAAGCCAGGGCCCCCGGGACCCATGAGTCGGCCACCCCCCGACCGGCGCCCCGTCTCCGCAAGCCAGCCCCGTTGGCGTTTTTTTGAATCTCTGTGACCGTTAGTCGGTTTATCGGTGTCTTCTGATTTTTTTCTCTCCTTTTTCCTCTCTTTTCGTGTTTGTTTCTGATTGTTTTGACTGTCTACGTCTAGACGTATTGTGTGTGTGTGTGTTTTGTGTGTGGTTTCTTCTGCTCCCCACAGTCGTATGACTGTTGGGGAGTAGTTTCTTCTGACTCTTTTTCTTCTCTCCTCCTCACTTTTGCACAGTTTTTCTTTTCCTTACGGTGGTTTTGGGTTTACCCCCCATCCTGAGAGCATGGCTTCAGCGGGGGAAAATTTTTCGGGTGCTGGGCAGAGGGGTAACTCCGCTAGGAATGCGGAAAAAGTCGTGGCGGGTCCGTCAGCAGCAGGTGCGGCAGCGAGACCCGCTTCCGTCACGGTGGGTGGTGGGAATAAAGCACTGGGTGTGGATGGAGGGGAGCCTCCTAAGGTCAAATATGAACGTGATCTGACAATCCATGTGGAACTAATTGGACAAGATCCTGTGTCGGTAACGGAGATTTTCCGGTACAGCAGGTTGCTCTGTGGGGGTGTGGTGGCGTATCGGACGGTGGGGAGCAAGCGTTTTGAATTGACGATGTCTAACGCTGTCGGGAGGGATAAGCTTCTGGATGGATTCAAAATAGGAAATATGATGGTTCAGGGAAAAAGTATTGCAAATGATGAGCTGGTAGTTTCATTTTTAGGGCTACCAGCGTACATCACAGACGAGGAAATCCTAGAGAAGTTGGAGGGGTGGAAGGTGTCGGCTGTGTCGCCCATAAAGAGGCGGATGTGGCCCGGAACCAGCGGATGGGACGAGGTTTGTCAAGGTGAAGTTTAATGACAGCGTGCAATCTCTTCCGTATTCGGCGAAGTTTAACACGGCGACGGGCCCCGAATTTTTTAGGGTGATTCATGACAAACAGGTGAAGGTCTGCAGGATCTGCATCCGACCGGGACACATAGTGAGAGACTGCCCTGAATTCCTGTGCAATAAGTGCGGCATTCAGGGACATTACGCCAGAGAGTGTGTGACTTCCATCACCAAGTGTGCTGAGTGTCTGAACAAGAAGGAGAACTGTGTGTGTCTCAGTGAGAATGAGGATGACGAGGCCTCTGCTATTGACGCGGACGAGCGTGACAGCATGTCGGAGGGGGAGGGTCTGTCCGACTCCGTACCTGACAGGCAGATATCGGCAGCTCTCCAAGGTACCACTGAAGCAGCACACCGATCCACTGAGGGGGGAGGCGTTCTCGGACAGCAGGCGGCTCAAAGCAGCCCCGACCTGCTGCGAGCGGCAGAGGATGGAGAGATGCTGCTGTCGAAAGCCGCTGTTCCAAAAGACAAAGTTTAGTTACAGTTGGTAGTAGGGTGTTGATGCTGTAGTATCGCGAGACCCAGCGAGACGAGTGTGGTGAGTCGACTTGGCGGCGCGTAAGCATTTGAACAAACATTTTCGATCTTGTTTCATTTTTCCGCCATATTAAAATATTTCCTGCAAACTAACATAACCTGTTAAGAGTATTAAGCTTCTGTCAGCCTGGAGGACCTGGAGAATTTCATTGACGAGTGTTTTAATACCTGCAACATGGTGAAGCCCAGAACCGCCACCACCACCCCCTCCGCCAAGCGTGAACGGCCTGAGGACTCTCCCGGGGCTGTGTCCTCTCCAGGCAGCGGAGTGAGCGATATCTTGGATTCGATTGACAAAAAGCTCTCCAGCTTTGATTGCCGCCTCAATTTGCTGGAGATCCTCCATAGAGAATTTCAAGGTCTGCGGGAGTCTCTGGAATTCAGCCAGCAGCAGGTGCGGGAGCTCACAGCGGAGAACCAGGCCCTCAGACAGACCGTCAAGACTCTGGGCAATGACACCGCCCGTCTCTCCGAGGAGAACCGATCCATTAAGGAAACCCTACTGGATCTTCAGTCGAGGAGCATGAGGGACAATCTAGTGGTCGCAGGGGTTCCAGAGGAGGCAGGAAAAGACCCCGAGGCCACCGTGAGATCCTTTTTAGAGGTCCACCTGAAGCTCCCCAAGGAGGAGGTGCAGAAGATCTCTTTCCACAGGGTTCACCGCCTCGGAGGAAGAAGGTCCGACCACCAGCGCCCGCGTCCTATTGTGGCCAAATTCGAACATTTCAAACAGAAGGAGTTGGTGAAGGGCCGCGGACGGGAACTCAAAGGCACGCATTACAGCGTCAATGACCAGTTCTCTGCGACGCGTGGCGCTCATGTCACCCAAGCACTAAAGGGTTCACCTTTTTCTCTCCAGTTCACTATTCACACTCCCGTTTAGACTATTTATTAATCAGTAACTCTCTTTTAAAAAATATTCAAAGCTCCAATATCCATCCAATTATTATCAGTGATCATGCACCAGTCTCTGTAAACATTTCTAGGGAAAAATCCACACCCTCTGGTACAACTTGGAGGTTTAATACGTCTCTGTTAAAGGACCAGGAATTTCTTGAATTCTTTAAAAAAGAGTGGGCAACCTTCTTAGACTTCAACAATACTCCAGACATCCCACCGTGCGTTCTTTGGGAAACAGCAAGGCAGTCATGAGAGGGAAAATCATTTCTTATTCAACGCACAAAAAACGCAAAGAGAAAGCAGATTTATTAGAATTGGAAAATAAAATCAAAACCCTGGAGACTGCTTCTGCTGCTTCTGCACAGGAACACATTCTGGGAGATCTGAAAAATTTAAAGCTGCAGTTAAATGACATCATTAATAAACGAACACAATTTCAGATACAAAGGCTACGACTTGAAAGATTTAAAAACTCTAATAAATCTGTCAAATTTCTGGCTAATCAGCTTAAAATTAATAGAGAAAAATCATCAATCACCTCTATTATGGACCAAACAGGAAATGTCACTCATGACCCGGTCAAAATTAATAACGCATTTGAAAACTTTTATAAAAACCTGTACACACCGCAGATCAATCCGTCAGAGCAAAGTATTGACTCATTTCTTAATAATGTAAACCTACCCAGGCTAAATGAGGATCAAATCACAAACTTAGACTCTCCGCTCTCGCTGTCTGAACTTCATGAAGCTCTGTTACTTATGCCCAATGGTAAAGCACCAGGGCCTGACGGCTTTCCTGCTGAGTTTTATAAAGAATTCTGGGAACAACTGGCACCAACATTTTATAAAACGGTCACATCTATTAATGAGAGCCAATCAATGCCACCTAACATGAACTCAGCCAACATAATTCTTCTTCTAAAACCAGACAAAGATCCCACTAGTCCTTCAAGATATCGCCCTATTTCTTTAATCAATGCAGATGTAAAAATTATCTGCAAAGCACTAGCACAGAGAATAGAAAAAATCACTCCTCACATAATTCACTTCGACCAGACTGGATTCATCAAAGGCAGACACTCGGATGATAATGTCCGTAGACTAGTTAATATAATAGACTTTGCCACCATTAAAAACCAGGAAATGACGGTACTATCGCTGGATGCTGAAAAAGCCTTTGACAGAGTTAATTGGAAGTTCCTTATTGCTGCCCTCCAGAAGTTTGGTTTTGGAGAAGCATTCATCAATTGGATCAAAATATTATATCACAACCCCAATGCATCAGTTAGAACTAATAAACAGACTTCAAACAGGTATTTTCTTGGAAGAGGAACCAGACAGGGCTGCCCACTCTCTCCTTCTCTTTTTGCTCTATTCATTGAGCCTTTAGCTGCAGCAATAAGACAGAATGAGGGCATTATAGGAATAAAAACCAAACACAGCCATCATAAAATTAGTCTTTATGCGGATGACATATTACTGTTTTTAAGGAATTTACATTCTGTAAATGAAACAGCAATGATCATAAATGAATTCTCCTCCATATCAGACTATTCCATTAATTGGAATAAGTCTGTTTTATTACCACTCAACAGGAATATGGAACAAAGACTCACAATTCCAGTTAAAACAGGAAATATCAAATATCTGGGTATCTACTTTTCCCCCAAACTATCAGAACTGGTGCAGCTAAACCACACCCCATTACTGAAAAGCATACAGGACGATCTAACACGCTGGACCAACCTGCCTCTGTCCCTTATGGGCAAGGTAGCCACGGTTAAAATGAAAATCTTACCCAAGGTTAATTATCTCTTCTCAATGATTCCCACACAACCGCCATTAAAATGGTTCAAAACATTAGACTCATCCATATCAAGCTTTCTATGGAACAACAAACCTGCAAGAATTAGTCTAAAAACTTTAAAATCTGCAAAAAGCTGTGGAGGATTAGAATTACTTAACTTCCACAAATACTTTCTTGCAAACAGATTAGAATATATCTTAAAATGGTTAAAAAATAATCCAGAAACCAACTCATGGTTAGACTTGGAACAGGCGTTATGTGGAAAGATCAACCTGTCACAGCTACCATGGGGTCTGGGGCTGTGGGCGTCCCTCTCCGGTGGGGCCCTGCGTTGGGCTCTTCCGGCGCGGCGGGGGGGCTGCTTTCCTGGCTGGGCTGGGGCGGCGCTCTCTTTCCCTCCGCGCCTCCCTGCTCTCTGGCTCTGGGGGCCTCGCGGCGGTCCTGCTGGCCCTGGCCTGGTTGGCGGTCTTGGTCGCCCGGGGGGCGGTTGTTCCCTGCCTGTTCCCGTATGGCGTTGGGGGAATTCCGGCTGCCGCTGCTGCTGCGGCGGGGGTCTGGGTGTGGGGGTGGCTGGGCGCTCCTCCTCCTTCTTTTCACATACCACCATCCATTTTAGAAGAACATAAACACTCACCTGAGCACAGGTGTTAGCTCACCTTTGCACTTATAGTTTGCATGATTGAATGAATGAAAGATTTCACACTAGTTGGTTTAAAGGCATAGGTATGCGTTCGTGAACACTATCTGTTTTGTGTACATGTTGACATGTGAACATTTTTTTGCAGCTAGCAGGTGTGTTGATAATATTTGAGTGTGTGTGAACAGGCCCCGCCCTTTTTGTACTACATTTGATCCGTACCGTAATGATAAACAACCAGTAAACCTGTCTGCTCTATGCTGCTTCATGGTCTTATCCCCCTTCCCCTCCTATTATCACCCCCCTACCCCCCCTCTCTCTAGCGTCCCTCTCTCTTCTTCCCCTCTTTCCTTTTCCGTCCGGTCCAACACCAAAGATTTTCAAACATGATTGAAATTAATAAAGTTTGGCCTCAATTACAAAAGGGGTTTATTCAGACATACCTTTGTCTGAATAAACAAAAAAAAACAAAAAAAAGAAAGCCGCTGTTCCCGTGAAGGGGGGCGAGCAGCACCGGACTGCTGACGCTGCTCCTAT
Source organism: Oryzias latipes (assembly GCF_053564925.1). Classification (NCBI taxonomy): domain Eukaryota; kingdom Metazoa; phylum Chordata; class Actinopteri; order Beloniformes; family Adrianichthyidae; genus Oryzias; species Oryzias latipes. The sequence goes on from NC_136239.1 coordinate 2,062,799, forward strand.
CCGGGCTGGGGGGGGCTCACAGAGACAGTCCTGCCTCGTTATCTGGTCCTGTGAAGGGGGGAGCTCAGCATCGGACTGCTGGCTCTGCCTCTGTCCGGGCGGGAGGGGTCGCGGACCTCATCCCGAAGAATGTGCCTATGGCGAGCGGCGCCGATGCCTCTGCTCCGCTGGAGGAGGAACTCCAGGGGGGTGAGGGGGGCGGCGGAGACGCGAATATAACATCTGTTTCTCTTTCTTTACCCCCTCAGGAGAAAGTACCGCAAGAAGGTGTGACTGATGACCTTAAAGAAGATGAAGAGTTGTCTGACATGGACATTGACATGCTGACGCCACCGCAGAGGAGGAAACGATCAATGATGAAGATGACTGGAAAGGTGAAAAAAACAGAAAGCGGCGTAATGTCCCTGTTCAGCCTTTTACTTATGGTTAAACTCCTCAGCCTGAATATTAGAGGAGTTTGTAGGTTAGATAAAATCACTGAGATCCTACGTGAGAAATGTGACGTTCTCTGTCTGCAGGAGGTCCACTGGGACGCTGAGACCCGGCTGCAGGCTGAGAGGCTGTGGGAGGGCTCAGCCTTTTATGCGGCAGGTCCGGGGCGCACAGCAGGAGTTGCAGTCTTTATTAAGACAGATTTTTTTGATAAGGTGTCCCTTAGGAAGGTGGATCCTGCGGGAAGATTTTTAGTAATTTATTTTGAATGGATTATGAAGAGATTGAGTTTGATAAATATTTATGCCTCGAATGACCAGGTGGAGAGGAAGAGGTTTTTTCATTTACTCAGGCCTTTTCTGACTGAAGACTCCCTTCTGATAGGTGATTTTAATACCGTCTTGTCGCCTGCAGATTTATCGGTCAGGAATGTTTTTAATGATGATGTCGGTAGACAGGAACTTTTTTCTCTCATGACGGACTACGACATTATAGATGTTTGGAGGGTGTTGAATCGAGGTAAGAGGTGTTTTTCGAGACGACAGCTGGTGAAGGGGGTTCTAAAGCAGTCTAGGATCGATCTTGTCTTGTCTGCTTTTGCGGTGACTAAGATTGTGGATAGTGTCACTTATAATTCAAATCTGTGGAGCGACCACTCTTGGATGGAGGTTGTTTTGGATGGGTTTAGAAATAGGAATGGAGGGGGTATGTGGATTTTAAATAACAGTGTTTTGGGGGAAGTGAGTTATCAGAGACGAATTAAGTCTATGTTGCGTTACTTTAGAGAACAATTGGATGATGTGGAGGACATGTTTTCCTGGTGGGAGAGTTTGAAGGAGAGGATAAAGAGATCAACTGTAGCGTATTGTAAAAAGAGGTCGTGGACTGCTAGTAGGGATGAAAGAGATGTAAGGGCGGTGTTGGAAAGGGAGGCGTCGCTGTTAGCGGTGGACCCTGATAGAGACGCAACGATCTATTCACATGCCCTGGATCGTTTGAGGCAGTTTGGGGCGGAGAGGTGTAAGGCGGCAGCAATACGAGCAAGGGTGCAGGATTTCGTGGAGGGAGAGAGGTCTTCTGCTTTTTTTCTGGGTCTAGAGAAGAAGCGGAAGGAGAAGACTGTGATTAAGGCCCTTTATGATGCTGATGGGAATATTTGTAGAGACATTGAGGGTATTCTGAACACAGCTGAAGTTTTCTACAGGAACCTGTTTCATGAGGGCAGTTGCGATATGCGTGCGGTTGAGACCTGTGTGAAAGCCATTTCTGTAAAGGTCAGTGAGGAAGATAAGGTTGCTTGTGATGCGGACGTTTCACTAGAAGAAATTAAGACAGCTATTAAGAGACAGAACACGAATAAATCTCCGGGGGTGGATGGTCTGATGGCTGAATTCTATAAATGCTTTCAAGAGGATCTTCTGCCTATTATGTTTCGGTTGTTCAGTTCTTTCTTTTCGGGACATTTGCCGTCGGCCTCTTTCTGTCTAGGCACTATAAAATTAATTTTCAAAAATAAAGGCGATCGTGCCGACTTAGAGAATTACCGGCCAATTACTCTTTTGAACATAGATTACAAAATCCTAACTACAGTATTAGCAAACAGACTGAAGGAGGTTCTCCCCTCCATCCTGGTGTCTACACAATCGTACGGGGTGCAGGGCAGAACAATCTCGGACACTATTTTGTCACTTTTATGCACGGTGGATCATATGGAACGGATGGGTGGTCTGTTTTTGAATGTGGACTTTAGTAAAGCTTTTGATAGGGTTGAGCACGGGTTCTTGTGGAGGGTTATGGAGCGTTTTGGTTTTGGAGATCTTTTCATCTCCAGAATTGGGACGCTGTATGACACTGCTACGAGTAGTGTTCAGTGCAATGGACTTTCGTCAGGTTCCTTTAATGTGGGACGTTCAATCAGACAGGGATGCCCCTTGTCTGCGATGATATTTAGTCTTGCGGTGGAACCCCTGGCTGGCATGATGGAAGCTGATGGCGATCTGCGAGGTGTGGTCACGCCTGCAGGGAGAGTGATCAAGATGTTTGCATATGCAGATGACACCAGCCTGGTGTTAGAAGATGTTGCTGGGGTCGACAGGGCCCTGCAACATTTCAGAGTTTTTGTGATGCATCGGGTGCTAAAATAAATGTTGAAAAATTTGAGATACTTTTTCTAGGCAGCAAAGTCGGGACGATGAATAGATGGGGATTCAGGGAGGCCACAGATGGGGTTAAGGTGTTGGGGGTCTGGGTAGACAGAAACCATAACGAAACTGTTTGCAAGAACTGGAGAGGGATAATAAATAAACTGACACATGTTCTGGCTAATTGGAAAATGAGGCGTCTTTCATTTAGGGGTAAAGTTACAGTTTCGAATTCTTTGATTTTTTCTAAGATAAATTATATTTTGTCAATTCTACCGCTTCCATCAAATTTGCAACTCAGACCAAATGAATTGATTTCTGGTTTTCTGTGGGGCTCTAGGGCAAACCAGATCTCCAGATTTACCCTGTCTAGGGCTGTCCAGGAGGGTGGTTTGAGGCTGGTGGAGGCCTTGAGGCTAAGATTGGTGGCACGACTGTTGGATGAGGGCAAGGCACCTTTTTGGAAGGACTTTTTCATCAGCTGGCTCAAGAATGCTACTCGTCTAGGGCTGGCAGTGTTCTGTCAAAATAGGCCGGTGACAGCTTTTCCCGCTTTGGACCCTTTTTCAGTGGAGCTGCTGTCTGCCTGGAAGAGGGTCAGACTGTGTATGACACAACATGTCTCCTCAGCTCATCAGGTCCTATGTCAGCCGATCTTTCACAATCCGGACATAAAACATGCAGGTGTCCCTCTACAGTGCAAATTGCTGGAGGAGAGGGGTTGCTCTCTCATAAAGGACATCGGACTGTGTGATGCCGCAACCATTCTGGGACGGTTTTGTGGAGATCTGGGCCAGGGTGGGAGAAGTAGGGTCAGACGGACGTACTTGAGAGTTGTTGCATCATTTCCCATGCCATGGTTGGCTATTGTGAGGAGGGGAAAGAGGTCTGGCCCTCTGTTTTCTGGGTACTGTTTTCAGATATTGCAGGGGAGCACCGCCAGAGACGTGAGTACTCTGACATCTAGGTTCTGGTACAGGCTGGTGGCAGCTTTAGAGACCAAAGTGCCTACGGCTGAAGCCACCTGGGGGTCCCTGTTCCCGGATAAGGATGCTTCCGAGATTTGGTGGAGTTTAAAAGGGAGTTTGTTTCCGCATGCAGTGTGGAATACAGAATTCAGACTACGCCACAGAAAGATTTACTCCTGTGTTGTTCTGCACCAGATTAACAAGGAACAATATGACAGGACGTGCCCAGTCTGTTGCACTGTTCCTGAGACTTTGGAGCACATTTTTTTGGAATGCCCTGTTGTCCTCGACAATTACAGGCCGATCACGCTTTTAAACATTCACTATAAAATCTTCACATCTGTGTTGGCTAGTAGGCTGAAGGAGGTGCTCCCCTCCATTCAGGGGTCTTCACAAACACATGGGGTTCAGGATAGAACGATATCGTACACGATTCTCTCTTATCTGCACGGTGGAGCACATGGAACGGTCGGGTGGTTTATTTTTGAATGTTGATTTCAGTAAGGCGTTTGATCGGGTTGAACATGGGTTTTTGTGGAGGGTGTTAGAACGTTTTGGATTCGGGGAGCTGTTTATCTCTAGGATAAAGACGCTTTATACCACTGCTATCAGTAAGGTGCTATGTAATGGGCTTTCGACTGGTGTGTTCAGTATCGGTAGATCAATCAGACAGGGCTGCCCATTGTCTGCAATGCTATTTAGTATTGTGGTGGAACCCCTGGTGGGCGTGATTACTGCTTATGGCAGTCTTCGGGGTGTGGTCACGCCTGCCGGGAGGGAAACTAAGATCTTGGCGTATGCGGATGACACTAGCCTAGTGTTGAACGATGTGGCAAGTGTCGACCGGGCCCTGCGACATCTTCGGACTTACTGTGACGCCTCAGGCGCTAGGGTGAACATAAGCAAATCAGTGATTTTCTTTGTGGGCAGCACGGTCGGACGATGAATCGGTGGGGTTTTAAGGAGGCCACGGGTGGGGTTAGAGTTCTGGGAGTCTGGTTGGCCAGAACCCCTGGGGAAACTGTCCATAAGAACTGGACAGAAATGGTGAAAAAATTTGCACTTTGGAAGATGAGGAGGCTAACCATGAGAGGTAAAGTCACGGTTTTAAATTCACTAATTTTCTCAAAGATTAACTATGTATTGTCAATTCTGCCACTGGCAGTTCATATCCAGACATGCATTAATGAAATTCTGTCTCTTTTCCTATGGGGTTCAAGGGCCAACCAGATTTCCAGGCTGACGCTATCTCGGACTGTACAGGGGGGCGGTCTGAATCTGGTGGAGTTGGGCGCCAGGAAGAAGGCTTTGCGCCTAAGACTGGTAGCTCGTCTCCTGGACCCGGATCGGACCCCTCACTAGAAGGACTATCTAGAGGATGGCTTCTCTCGGTTTTTTCGTCCCGGCCTTGTTGTCTTCTGCCAGAGGCGTCCGATAGCGGCTTTACCGGATTTGAGTCCTCTCTCTGTGGAGCTGTTATAGGCATGGCATTCAGTGAGCAGTTATTTGATCAAACCATCTCCACCCCGTACCAAGTTTTACATCAACCGATATTCCACAATCCTGTGCTCGTGCATAGCAGTCTTCCCCTCCGGTGCAGGCTTCTGGTGGCACGTGGTTGTCTCCTGGTTGGTGATGTCGTGGCTGGAGGGAGACTGTGTAGTGTTGCAGATTTTCTATTGAGGTTTTGTGGAGACCTGACCCAGGGTGAGAGGTGGAGGGTGAAACAGGCGTTCAAACAGATCACTTCCTCTGTCCCCCTGAGGTGGCTGGTCCTTGTCAGAAGGGGCGGTCCCGTGCTGCGGGATGCAGGTTTTTGTTCTCTTTTATGGCCGACCTGGAGAACTATAGACCGATTACACTCCTGAATATGGACTATAAAATCCTAACGAGGGTTTTAGCAAACAGACTGAAGGAGGTGCTCCCCTCCATTCTGGTGTCAACACAAGCTTATGGGGTGCAGGGCAGGAAAATTTCAGACACAATCTTGTCACTTATGTGCACGGTGGATCACATGGAAAAGCTGGGAGGTTTATTCTTAAATTTGGATTTCAGTAAGGCGTTTGATAGGGTTGAGCACGGGTTTTTGTGGAGGGTCTTAGAGGGCTTTGGTTGTGGGTCACCTTTTGTTTCAAGGACAAAAACATTGTATGCAACTGCTGGAAGCAGTGTTCCATGTAATGGGCTTTTGACAGGTGTTGTGAATATCGGAAGATCAATCAGACAGGGTTGGCCATTGTCTGCAATGCTGTTTAGTATTGCGGTGGAACCCCTGGCAGGCACGATAAATGCGGATGGCAATATTCGGGGTGTGGTCACGGGTGCCGGGAGGGAAACCAAAATCTTCTCATATGCGGACGACACTAGCCTGGTGCTGAATGATGTGGCTAGTGTCGATGGGGCCCTGCAACATATTAAGACTTTCTGTGAGGCATCAGGAGCAAAGCTCAACGTTAACAAATCTGAGATTTTGGGCAGCAAGCTCGGGACGACAAACAGGTGGGGTTTCAAAGAGGCTGTGAAGGAAGTTAAAATACTGGGAATCTGGTTGGCCTGATCACGTGGTGCAGCTGTTTGTAAAAACTGGACAGAGGTAGTGAGTAAACTTGCACAAATTTAGGGTCTTTGGAAGATGCGCAGGTTGACTTTAAGAGGTAAGGTGATGGTGCTAAACACACTGGTTTTTTCAAGGGTTAATTATGTCTTATCGATTTTGCCATTTCCGGAAATTTTTCAACTAAGGATAAATGATCTGATTTCAAATTTTCTTTGGGGCTCTACGGCCAACCAGATTTCCAGGTATACTCTGTCGAGGGCCGTCCAGAATGGTGGTCTGAATCTGGTGGAGTTGGGCACCAGAAGATGGCTTTACGCCTGAAACTGGTGGCTCGGCTCCTGGACACGGATCGGACCCCATTCTGGAAGGATTATTTTGTAGAGGGTTTCTTCCAGGTTTCTCGTCTCGGTCTTGCTGTTTTCTGTCAAAGAAGACCACTGACGGCTCTTCGGGACTTGGATCCTTTCTCGGTAGAGATGCTATCAGCATGGTATAAAGTTGGGGGATGCATCACCCAATCTGTATCCACCCCTTACCAGGTTTTGTGTCAACCGATTTTCAATAATGAAAAGTCACCGTTTTGGCTGCAGGTGGGTGTGTCGGCTCAGGTCATACCATCCTGAACACGGCCGAGCGTTATCAACTAACCATGTCTAGCGCTGCTGGGAGAGATAAGTTGTTAGATGGTTTTAAGATCGGAAATACGACAGTGCAGGGAAAAAGCATATCGAATGATGAACTGGTGGTCTATTTTCTGGGGCTGCCGGCTTATATCACAGATGAGGAAATTCTTGAGAAACTGGAGGGGTGGAAGGTGTCGGCTGTATCGCCGATTAAACGGAGAATGTGGCCGGGCACCAGCGTAGCAGACGGGACTAGATTTGTCATAGTAAAATTCAATGAAGGTGTGCAATCTTTACCGTAGTCTGCCAAATTTAATACGGCAACTGGACCTGAATTCTTCAGGGTGATCCATGACAAGCAGGTAAAGGTCTGCAGGATCTGCATTCGGCAGGGGCACATCGTGAGGGACTGTCCTGAATTTACATGTAATAAATGTGGCGTGCAGGGACATTACGCTAGAGAATGTAAGTCTGCCCTCTCGAAGTTCTCTGTCTGCTTTCATAAAACAGACCAGTGCGTCTGCTTGAGTGAGAATGAGGAGGACGCAGCACCTGATGCACTGTCAGCCTCCCCTGCTGCTAAATTGTCCGTCTTTCCTCCTCCCCTGTCTAACAATCCTACCGAACATGTAAACTTCTACAATAGCACCCTCTCCTCCTGTCTTGACCAGTCGGCTCCCACTAAAACGAAAAATGTTTCCTTCACCCACACAGCACCCTGGTACACCACTGAACTCCGCACCATGAAATCCCGCAAACGACAGCTTGAGAGACTGCATCACAAAACTGGACTAACTGTACATTTCCAGATGTACATGGATTTCACTCACCAGTACAAGAATGCCCTCAATACTGCCCGGTCATCCTATTTTTCCAACATCATTCATACCAACTCCAATAATCCAAAAACTTTGTTTTCCACCATAAACAAAATCCTGAAGCCTAATGATAACTCCTCTTCATCTTTCACCGTGGCAAAGTGCAACTCCTTCCTGTCCCACTTCCAATCCAAAATCGACACAATCTACAGCTCCCTCACTCCTAATCCAGACCCCCCTCCAGAAACTTCAGCCCCTTCCACCAGTCTGCAGCTCTCTGAATTCTCTCCAGTCTCCTCTGTGGAAATCGGCAAGCAGCTTATAGCTATCAAAGCCTCCACCTGCACTCTGGACCCCATTCCCTCCACCCTTGTTAAAGGTTGCTGTCCTATCATCTCTCCACTCATCACAACAATAATTAACTCTTCACTGTCCTCTGGTAGCCCCCATCCTGAAAAAACCTGGTCTTGACCCTGACAATATTGCAAATTTCTGTCCCATCTCCAACCTGCCATTTATGTCCAAAATACTTGAATGAGTGGTTGCCTCCCAGATCAAATCACACTTAAACTCAAATAATCTGTTTGAACCCTTTCAATCTGGTTTTCGGAAACAACACAGCACTGAAACAGCTCTGCTCAAAGTCTCAAATGACATCCTTCTCTCCTCCGACTCTGGACAGCTCTCCATCTTCATTCTCCTGGACCTCACTGCAGCATTTGACACCATCAGTCAGCATATTTAAACTGTGGCATTGTACAATCTCACAGCTGTTGGGATGAATGACCGGCGGAACCGTTCCTTCCTGCATGGGGGGTGTAACAGTCTGCCACTGAAAGAGCTGTTCAGTGCCCTCCACTGTCTGATGTAGTGGGTGAGAGGTGTTGTCCATGATGGATGTTAACTTGGCCAACATCCTCCTTTCACCCACTTCCTCCACAAAGTCCAGTGGGCAGCCCAGGACAGAGCTGGCCCTCCTGACCAGCTTGTTCAGTCTCTTCCTGTCCCGGTCTGTGCTGCCTGCTCCCCAACAGGCCACGGCGTAGTGGATAACAGAGGCCACCACAGAGTCATAAAATGTCCTTAAGAGAGGCCTGCACACTCCAAAGGACCTCAGTCTCCTCAGAAGGTGGAGGCGACTTTGGCCCTTCTTATACAGGGCATTGGTGTTTTGAGTCCAGTCCAGTTTCTTGTTGAGGTGAACACCCAGGTACTTAAAACTGTCCACTACCTCAATGTCCGAGCCCTGGATGCTCACCGGTGTGTATTGTGGTGTTCTCCTCCGGAAATCAATCACCATCTCCTTTGTTTTACTGGTGTTCAAGCACAGGTGATTACGCTCACACCAGTCCACAAAGTCCTTGATGACTGACCTGTACTCCAGCTCGTTCCCCCCCGACACACAGCCAACAATGGCCGAGTCGTCAGAGAACTTCTGCAGGTGACAACTGCCGGTGTTGTATGCAAAGTCCGAGGTATAAAGGGTGAAGAGGAACGGTGAGAGCACTGTCCCCTGTGGAGCACCTCTGCTGGAGACCACCACCTCCGACGCACAGTTGTGTAGCCTCACATACCGTGGTCTGTTGGTGAGGTAGTCGGTCGTCCATGCGGTCAGTCGTCTGTCCACCCCCTTCCAGCTTCTCTCTCAGCAGAGGTGGCCGGATGGTGTTGAAGGCGCTGGAGAAGTCAAAGAACATGACCCTCACAGCGGTTCCAGCGTCGTCCAGATGAGTCAACGCCCGGTGCAGCAGGTAGATGACAGCGTCATGCACCCCGATGTTCGGCCTGTAGGCAAACTGCAGCGGGTCCACCGCGGTGCTGACCACTGATCGAAGTTGGCTGAGGATGAGCCTCTCATGGTCTTCATCAGGTGGGAGGTCAGGGCTACTGGTCTGTAGTGGTTTGGTTCCTTAGCGTGCGCCATCTTGGGAACCGGAACCACACAGGAGGTCTTCCACAGGACTGGGACCTTCTCCAGACTCAGGCTCAGGTTGAAGATGTAAGTGACCACCTCACAGAGCTGGTCAGCACAGTCCCTGAGCAGTCCGGGTCCGATGCCGTCTGGACCTGCAGCTTTCCTGGTCTTAAGTCGCCTCAGTTCGCTCCTCACCTGATCAGAAGTGAGGCAAAGGGGGGTGGAGGTGTGGGGCAGAGATGGTACGGCTGTGGATGGGGGTGGTGTGCAGTGATGAGTGTGATTGGGGGTGGGGGTTGGTTTAGCTGCTGGGCTGGAGATGTGTGAAGTGGAGGGGGGAGGGCTGGAGTCAAACCTGTTGAAGAACAGATTTAACTCGTTGGCCAATCCCTGGTCTTCATCAGATGTCACCGTGTCTGCTCTCTGTCCGTGACCACTGATGGTCTTTAGTCCTCTCCACACACCTCGAACGTTGTTGTTCTCAGCCGCTCCTCCAGCTTCCTCCTGTAGCTGTTCTTGGCCTGTCTGATCTTGTATTTGAGTTCATGCTGAACTCTCCTCTGCTCCTCTCTGTCCCCCGAAATAAAAGCCCTCCTCTTTTCCTTCAGCAGGGCTCTCAGCTCAGGGGTCACCCAGGGCTTGCTGTTGGAGAAGCACCGCACCCTCCGAGTTGGTACAGTGTTCTCCACACAGAAGCTGATGTAGTCAGTGATGCAGTGGGTCAGGCTGTCGATGTCATCTCCATGAGAGCTGCAGATGTCTCCCAGTCTGTGGTCTGGAAACAATCTCTCAGTCTCTCCCTGGCCTCATCAGTCCACGCTCTCACTGACTTCTTCTTGGGTGGCTCTCTTTTTGCCCTGGGTTTGTATTCAGGGAGCAGATGCACCAGGTAGTGATCAGAGCGGCCGAGTGGGGGGAGGGGGTTGGAGTCATATGCGTCCTTAACGTTTGCATACATTAAGTCCAGCGTCTTGTTCTCCCTAGTGTGGCACTTAACATACTGAGTGAAAGTGGGGAGAATGGAGGAGAGCGAGGCATGGTTGTAGTCCCCGCTGATGAGAAGCAGCGCCTGCGGGTGCCGGGTCTGCATGCGCGTCACCGCTCCATGGAGTCGCTCGCAGGCTGCCTCCGCATCGGCCGATGGAGGGATGTACACGTTAAAAATTATAACATGCGAAAACTCCCTCGGGATGTAATACGGCCGAATGCCCACAGCGAGAAGCTCGTTGTCACGGGAGCAAAACTGTTCCTTCACAGAGACGTGCGCCGGGTTGCACCATCTCTCGTTAATAAACTCCGCCAGTCCTCTTCCCTTCTTCTAACCACTGTCTCTCAAACTCCTGTCCGCCCGAACCAGTTTGAATCCATCCAGTGCGACCACGGAGTCCGGTGTCGATTCATTCAGCCACGTCTCAGTGAAACACATGAGGCTACACTCCCTGTATTCCTGCTGTAACCGGGTCAGCGCCGTCAGCTCGTCCATCTTGTTGGAGAGGGAACGGACGTTTCCCATAATGATGGATGGAACGTATGGTTGGTACCTCCATCTCCTCTCCCGAAGCATACGTCCTGCTCTGCAGCCTCTCCGTTTCCTCCGAATTTCAGGTGGAACCTCAGGTCTTTCGGTGTAGAGAGGTGCAGGGCCACGCAGAGCCAACAGCTGATCCCTGGAGTAAACAATGGAGCCATGTGCGAAGCTGAGGGGGTCCGCCGACACACTCCCAAACAAGTTAAAAAACAATGAAAAACAGAACGCAAAAATAATAAAATTGGTCTCCTTATGTGCAGACTTGCAAAAGGCATTGACCACATAAAAGAAAAGCCGTAGAGCGGGCCAAAAAAACAATAGAAAAGAGAAGAAAAGAGAGAGCTGCTGTAACTAGCTGCTGCTCCTGCAGCGCCATCTTGTGATGACATACAACTATACATCTCCACCAAATCCATCAGCTCCACCACTTCTTTCACACTCACCCGCTGTCTAACAGACTTCAAAACATGGCTTGAGCACAATTTCCTCAAACTCAACTGTGATAAGACAGACATAATCATAATTGGCCCCAAAACCATCACAAAATTGATACAAAATTTTCAGTTAAATTTCAATAACACCACGCTTTCTTCGTCACCAGTCATCTTCAACCTTGGGTTTCTCTTTGACACAAATCTATCACTTGAACAACATGTTAATCAAATCACTCGGTCTGTCTGTTTCCACCTTAAAAACATTGCCCACCTCCGTTCATCCTTCTCCTTTGCTGCTGCTGAAACCCTGATTCATGCTTTTATTACCTCCCGGTTAGATTATTGCAATAGCATACTCCTTGGTACACCCTCCAGAATAATAAATAAGCTGCAATACATTCAGAACTCTGCTGCCCGTCTGCTCACACACCCGCTCCTGTGAACACATCACACCCGTCCTTCAAGACCTTCACTGGCTCGCCATCGATCAGCGTATCAAATTCAAAGTTCTCCTCATCACTTTCAAAGCCCTTCATAACCTGGCCCCAACATACCTCACCAATCTCCTCCAGCGTCACACCCTTTCCCGCTCTCTGCGCTCGTCCGATGCTAACCTTCTGTCTCTCCCCTGTCGGACCAAGCGTCGAAATTGGGGAGACAGAGCCTTCTCCATTGCTGCTCCAACCCTATGGAACACTCTGCCCCAACATCTCAGAGACTGCACTGACCTCCCAGTTTTTAAAAAATCCCTTAAAACTCATCTTTTTAAAATAGCTTTTAATCTTTAATCTGCCTTCTATGTTTCTATTAATATTTTACTGTATTAGCTCTGTTCTTATTAACTGTTTTTGCTCATGTGTTGTAAAGCGTCTTTGTGTGCCATTTAAAGCGCTATACAAATAAAATTTATTATTATTATTTATTATAGAAGAGTCAATGAGTGACGTGTCTGCGGAGGAGGTGCTGTTGGACTCTTTGAATGAAGCGCAGGTCGCTGCTGCGCACTGTAGCGCATATGAAGCAGTTATCCGGTCCTCCGAGGGGGGTGGCGTTCCCGGTAAGCAGCGGCGCGACAACCTGATCCGGGCGGTGGGGGTTTCTCCAGTAAACCTGCCATCGAAAGCCGCTGATCCCGTGAAGGGGGCTGAACAGTCAACTGACTCTGCTCCTGTCCGGGCGGGGGGGACTCCCGTAGTGGGTCCTGTCCCGTTATTATCTGTTCCTGTGAAGGGGGAGCGCTGGCTCCGCCCCTGACCGGGCGGGAGAGGCGTCTAGCCTCATCCTGGAAGGAGTGTCTGTGGAGCGCGGCGCAGCTGCCTCCGCTACAGGAGGGTCTAACCTCCGAGAGAGTGAAACAAAAAATGTGGATGTGCCTCAGACACCAGATTCGATTTCTGTCCCCCCTCGGGAGGACATGAAAAAGAAAAATGCGCCCGACGGTCTGATCGCGGATGTGGAAGATGCTGATATGGATGTGGATGTGCTGGCGTGGGTGCAGCAGAGGAAGAGGGGGATGAAAAAAGTTATGAGGGATAGAAAATAAACAGGCGGTGTGATGTCCTTGTACGTTTTTATGATCCATCTTCTTAGCCTCAATATAAGAGGGGTATGTTGTGTGGAGAAATTGAAACCCATAATTAAGGTCAAATGCGACCTCTTGTGTCTGCAGGAGGTTCGCTGGAACAACCAGATTTTTGATTTTGTTAAGGGACTGTGGGAGGGTTCTAGTTTTTATGCTCCAGGGCCGGACGGAAGGGCAGGAGTCGCAGTTTTTGTAAGGGATGCTGTTTTTGATTAGGTGTCCATGCTGTAGGCAGATCCTGCTGGCCGTTTTAATTATGGACCTACGATGGGCCGGGAAAACAATGCAGCTGTTTAACATTTATGCGTCAAATGACCAAAGGGAGAGGAAAAAATTTTTTCGTTCCCTGAGGCCTAACCTGAGTGATGATACAATTCTGATAAGGGATTTTAACACAGTTTTGTCCCGTGTGGATTTGTCGGTGAACAACACATATAAAGAGGATGTAGGCAGGCAGGAACTAGTCTCATTAATGCTAGATAATAATATTATAGACATTTGGAGGTTATTGAACCCCAATAAAAGGGATTTTTCAAGGAGACAGGTGGTGAAAGGACAATTAAAACAATCAAGGATAGACCATGTCCTGGCAGCACAAACCATTGTGCGTTTGGTCGCCAGTGCAGTGTATAGGCCACACACATGGAGTGATCATGCATGGGTTGAGGTTTTATTTGAGGGGGAGCGGCCTATTCTGGTGGAAGCTCCTGGGTTTTGAATAATAGTGTTTTATGTGAGGAAGCATATCAATGCAGGATCAAGCGGTTGCTCCGATCTTATTCAGAGCAATTGCCTGAGGTAGAGGATGTGTTGGCTTGGTGGATAGAGCTGAAGGCCCGCATTAGAAAAGTAACCATCACTTACTGTAAGAAGAGGAAATGGAAAGCTCAGGAGACTGAAAGGGATCTCAGGGACATTTTGAGGAGAGAGGCTGCTCTACTGGCAGAGGACTCCAAGAGGGACGCTACCACTTATGCGGCCGCCTTAGCGCAGCTGCAACAATTCGACTCAGAAAGGTGCAGGGCAGCGGCGATAAGGGCCAAAGTGAGGGATTATGTAGAGGGGGCTGGAAAAGCAGAAACAGGAAAGGGGGGTTATCAGGGCACTTTGGAATGACAGGAATGGTATGGTTTCTGACACTGTAGATATTCTGGACACGGTGGAGGGGTTTTATAAAAATCCTTTTCTTTCGGGGGGCTGTGAGGACGGAGCAATGACAACCTGTATGAATGATCTGTCTGCAAGGTTGAGCGATGTGGACAGAGAGTTCTGTGAGGCGGATGTGACTGTGGAGGAGGTCATTTCAGCTGTGAGACAACAACACAATAACAAATCACCGGGAGCTGATGGCCTGACGGCGGAGTTTTATAAGATGTTTCAGGAGGAGCTGGTAAAAATTCTACACAGACTTTATGAATATGTTTTCAAGTGGACAGTTTTTGTTGCCCTCTTTCTGTGAGGGTAGAATAAAACTATTGTTTAAAAATAAGGGGTGATAGGGCAGATTTAGAGAACTACAGGCCCATCACGCTCCTAAATTTAGACTACAAAATTCTGGCGTCTATATTGGCAGGGAGGTTGAGGGACGTGCTCCCCTCCATTTTAACCTCGACGCAGACTTATGGCGTGGCTGGGAGGGATATCTTGGACACGATTCTCACATTGAAATACACGGTAATGCACATGGAGGTTTCGGGTGGGTTTCTACTGAATGTTGACTTCAGCAAAGCCTTTGATAGGGTAGAACACGGGTATCTCTGGAGAGTGCTGGAGCGTTTTGGGTTTGGGTCACTTTTTATCTCAAGGCTGAAAACGCTTTACGATTCAGGGGTAAGTCAGGTGGAAATGCAACGGATTGCAGACGGGTTCTTTTAACATTGGCAGGTCAATTAGACAGGGTTGCCCTATGTCGGCAATGCTTTTTAGTCTCGCGGTGGAACCCTTGGCATGTATGGTTAATAAAGAGGCGGGTTTGTGGGGAGTGGTTACACCGGCAGGCAGGGAGGTGAAACTTTTTCAATATGCGGACGACACTAGTCTCGTTTTGAATGATGAGGATAGTCTGGATAAGGCTCTTGACCTTTTGGGGATTTTTTGTAAGGCATCTGGGGCAGTGGTTAATATAGGGAAGTCTGAGTTTATGTTTTTGGGTAACAAAGCAGGAGTGAAAAACAGGTGGGATTTAGAGAATCCAGCAATGGTGTTGGGTGTCTGGGTGGCAAGGGACCTTCGAGTAGCCACAGCAAGAACCTGGACAGAAAAGTTGAAACAACAGGGGAAAGTTTTATCATTATGGAAGATGAGGTCTCTTACTTTTAAGGTTGTGGTCTTGAATTCTCTTTTCTTCTCAAAAATCAACTATGCTTTATCTGGCTTGAATTTGCCAGGTGTGGTTCGGACCCGTATCTGCAAGCTTGTTTCTGGGTTTATCTGGGGATCTAGGGCAAACCAGACTTCCAGACAGACCTTGTCTAGGGTGGTCCAGCAGGGTGGCTCGAGGCTGGTGGAGATCGGCGCCAGAAAGTCAGCTTTGAGACTGAAGGTGGTGATGCGTCTCCTCGATGACGGTCAGACACATCTTTGGAAAGACTTCCTGATGAGCGAGTTCTCGTGTGTGACCCGGCTGGGGCTGGGAGTTTTTTGCCAGAATAGGCCGACGTCTGCCTTTCAAGGTTTGGACCCTTTTTCCGCAGAATTGTTGGCCCCCTGGAAGAAGATTAGAGGATGTATTACACAGAACATATCCACAGCTCATCAGATTCTTGGTCAACCGATCTTCCATAACCCGGACATTAGGCATGCAGGACTGCCCATTCAGTGTAAGTTGTTGGAAGACAGGGGGTGTTGCCTCATAAAGGAGATCGTGGTGCATGGGAGATTGTGCGACACAGCAGAAATTCTGGGACGGTTCTGTGGGGGTCTGAGCCAGGGAGGGAGGAGTAGGGTCAGACTAATATACGCAAAAGTTGTTGCTGTTTTTCCTATCTGATGGCTGGGGGTTGTGAGAAAAAGGGGGGGGATCTGCCCCGCTGAATACTGCTCATCGCTTAACAGTCTCAATTATTGGCAACACAAAGGATGTGAGCACTCTGAAGTCGAGGTGTTGGTACAGGATGGTGGCGGCTTTAGAAACCAAGGTGCCTGCAGCAGAAGCAGCATGGCGGCCTTTTTTCCCTGGAAAAGACGCTTCAGAGATTTGGTGGAACTTGCAGGGCAGTCTTTTTCCGCATGCGGTGTGGAACAATGAGTTCAAGATCAGACACAGGAAAATTTACACTCGCATAGTGAGTCTTTTCTTTTTTTTTCTCTGACATGACCGTCCGGGCTTCTTCCAAACTCTTGAGCGAGCTTCAGAGCAGTCAGCACCGAGGTGCAATGCACAAGCCTGCACCCTCTAGAAACGCTGCAGTCTGGGTGACGAGGCCGCGCAGGTGTGTGTGTGCGTGTCCAAGGCCTCTTTGACGCACCTGCTGGGGTGAAAGGTCACCGTTTTGGCTGCAGGTGGGTGTGTCCGCTCAGCAGGTGCACCAATCAGCGCCACAGAGTGAGTGGGTGAAGGGGGTGCTGGGAGCAGGCCGGAGTGTGGCGCACGCAGCGCTTAAAGGGCTCTGCTCCACACAACCCTTCGCTTACGGCCATACCACCCTGAACACGCATGTGCAGGAGGCTTTGCCGTTTTGAATTCGGTGACGGTTGGGTGAGTTTTTCGGCGTCTGTTTGGTCCTTTTTCTTTTCCTCTTCTCTTTTTATTTTTCTTTTCTTTCCTTGACTGTCTACATCCAGCCTTATTTCTTTGTGTGTGTGTGTGTGTGTGTGTGTGTGTGTTTTTCCCCTGCTCCCCACAGTCGTACGACTGTTGGGGAGTAATTCTTCCGTCTCATTTTCTTCTCTCCTCCTCACTGCGGCAGTTTCTTTTTCACGGTGGTTTTTGGTTTACCCCCCCGTCCTGTAAGCATGGTTTCAGCGGGGGGGAGTGTCTTGGGTGGTTGGCAGAGGGCCAACTCCGCGAGGAATGGGGGGAATGTCGTGGTGGGTCCGTCAGCAGCAGGTGCGGCGGCGAGACCTGCTGCCGTCACGGTAGGTGGTGGGAATAAATCACTGGGTGTGGATGGAGGGGAGCCTCCTAAGGTTAAATATGAGAGGGATTTAACAATTCATGTGGAGCTTCTTCGATACAGCAGGCTGCTCTGTGGGGGCGTGGTAGCGTGTCGGTCTGTGGGAAGTAAGCGGTATGAGTTGACCATGTCTAACGCTGTTGGGAGGGATAAACTGTTGGATGGGTTTAAAATCGGGAACACAACGATGCAGGGGAAAAGTATTTCTAATGATGAGCTGGTGGTCTCCTTTCTGGGGATGCCGGCTTACATAACCGATGAGGAAATTCTTGAGAAGCTAGACGGGTGGAAGGTGTCGGCTGTGTCGCCGATCAAACGCAGAATGTGGCCAGGAACCAACGTAGCGGATGGGACTAGATTTGTCAAGGTTAAGTTTAATGACGGTGTGCAATCTTTGCCGTATTCCGCAAAATTTAATACCGCGACGGGACCAGAGTTTTTCAGAGTAATACATGATAAGCAGGTGAAAGTCTGCAGGATCTGCATCAGACGCCAGGGAGTGCACTGTCACTCTCTCTAAGTGTTCTGTTTGTTTGAATAAAACGGACGATTGTGTGTGTTTGAGTGACAGTGAGAATGACGTGGCCTCCGCTGCGAGTGAGGAAGCCTGGACAGCATGTCGGAGGAGGAGGACCTGTCTGGCTCCGTGCCTGACGGGAAGGTGCCTGCTGCGCAGGTGTCTGCGGCGCAGGTGCCTGCTGCGCTCCACGGCGACAGAAGGACGGACGACACGTCAGCTGAGGGGGGAGGCGTCCTCGGTCAACAGGCGGCTCAGAGCGGCTCAGACCTGTTCCGAGCGGCGGGGGATCCAGCTGAGATCCTACTGTCGACAGCCGCTGTTCCCGTGAGGGAGGGTGATCAACACCCCCTGCTGCCGCTGCTCCCATCCGGACGGGGGGGGCCCACGGAGTTGGCTCTGCCTCATTAACATCTGTTCCCGTGAAGGGGGGAGCCCAGCACCAGAACGCTAGCTCTGCCCCTGTCCGGGCGGGAGAGGCTGCAGACCTCGTCCCGAAGGAGGTGTCTTAGGAGCACGGTTCTGCTACCTCTGCTCCGAGGGAGTAAGATCTGCGGGGGAGAGAGGGGAGCGGCGGGGACGTGACTCTAACATGACGTTCTATCCCTTTACCCCATCAAGTGACAGTGAGACCTGCAAATAAAGCTGGAGTGGAAACGACCGACGTGGAAGGTTCGGATATGGAGATTGAAGTGCTTGCTCGTCACCTGAGGAGGTCGCGGTCTCTGAGGAGCAGTGAGAAGTCGAAGAAACCGAAGCAGGTGTAATGTAAGTTATATTATCTATGATCCAACTCCTCAGTCTCAATATCAGAGGTGTTTGCAGGATGGATAGGGTGACGGAAATTTTAAATGAGACATGCGACATTCTTTGTCTGCAGGAGGTACGCTGGGACGCCGAGACCCGTGCTGCAGCTGAGAGGCTGTGGGCGGGGTTCGCGGGAGCGCTCAGCGGGGGTTGCTATTTTCATAAAATCTGCAGTCTTTGACAGGGTGACCCTTCGGGAGGCGGATCCTGCAGGCCGGAAGCTGATTGTTGATTTAGAATGGGAAAAAAAGATGATGAGGTTATTTAATCTTTATGCTTCAAACGATTAAGTGGAAAGGAGAATTTTTTTCTGATCCCTCAGGCCCTCAGGACCTTAATAAGAACCTTTTCGCAGAAACTCAGGGATGTGCTGAGGAGTGAATTTGCAGTTGAATGGGACGTGGAGGTGGACTGGCAGTGGGCCTCGCTTTTCGGAGTGCGGCGGGTTAAAGAGAGGCCCAGGATGGAGAATTGTGGACCTGCTTCTGGCCATAGGCCGTTTCGCAATCTACCAAGCAAGAAACCTGAATCTCAAGGAGGGGAGGACGATGGACAAATGGGGTTGCCTGGAGAGGGTTTTGAAAGAGCATCTGATGACTCTCCATCAAACAGAACCTGAGGGGCCATGGCGAAATATACTGGCGACACGGTCTCTTTTTGAGGGTGTTGGTGACGGAGTTTTAGTTTGAATTTTTAAGTCAAAATTTAATCTATATCTTTTGCTTTTGCTGGTCTGATGTAGTTTTTGGTTTTTGTTAGAAATTTTTTCCATTGCTGTATTGCAAAACTGTTTACCTTTGTAAATATTTTAAATTTCCTTTATAAATAAAAACAAAAAAAAAACATGCCCGATCTCGAAAGCTAAGCAGGGTCGGGCCTGGTTAGTACTTGGATGGGAGACCAAGAAAGAAACTCCAGCAGTAATGTTGTCTGTCCGAGAGAAATCCACCGAATAGCCGTTAAATGTAAATTAAACAAGTTTTCAGGCAACAGAGCAGGTTAACAGTGTTAGTGATTTGTTGAATGAGAAGCAGAGTAAGGACATGCAGGAGCAGACGCCTGGGAATGTCCTTACCCTTCTGCCCAGTCAACCAATAATTAATTCCTGTTTAGGGAGCTCTGTCCTCAACTAAAACAATCGTTGACAAGAAATGTGCGACCCCCCCCCTCCTTTCCTGCCAGTCTGCGATCAGGGCGAGCCCCTCCTTTCTCTCGTGCACGGTCCAACTACCAATCAGCTTTCAGCTACTTCCTGTTGCCTGAAAAGTTGTTTTATCTAGATTCAGCGGCTAAACGGTGGATTTCTCTCGGACAGACAACATTCAAGCTGCTGCTGGAGTTTTTTCTCTTGGGCAAGTAATCGTTTTTGACGCTTTTCAGTCATACTTATGTGACATCACCAGGTGGGACACTATCAGTGAGAAGTGAAATGACTCTGAAATCTAGCAGTTTTTTTCTAAGACACATTTGAACATATGGCAAAAACACATTTTTTGTTACGGCGGGTGGTTGGGGGAGTACCTAGGCGCAGAGAGGATGAGGCATCAGTTCAAGGTGGATAGGGGCTTTAATATTAACAAAAGACTACAAACCAAAAACCACTACATAAGCAGGCTAGAAAACTCGAAACACTAAAAACACTCGAAACAGGGGAAGAGCCGAAATATAATCTATGGACCAGCACAGGAGGAAGGGAATGACAGGACTTAAATACAAGCAAGACAACGAGACACAGGTGGAAACAATCAGGACAGAGGAGAACCAAAGTTAAGACTCACAACCAAGGTCTAACACAGGAACCTTTCAATATAAAACAGGAAGTGACAGAAACAGAAATAAAACAGAAACCGTAACATTTTTAGCAGATTTCAATTGGGTTTTGTTTTGAAATTCCACATCAGATCTCTCTGAAACTTATTGTGTGACATCACTAGGTGGGACACTATCAGTGAGAAGTGTCATGACTCTCTGAAAACTAGCAGTTTTTTTTTAGACATGTGAATATTATAGCTACTCCTCAATTCATGATTGTAATTGTGTTTTATTTTGAATTAACTCAGACTTTTAAATATATGTATAGATATATATTTAAATGGGGGGGGCGTGCTTGTATATACATATAAATGTAATGGCAGTTCTTACACTATGTTTTTACTTTTAAAAAATAGTACTTTTTTCTGCTACCGTAATGCACGGAAGAAAGCGGCACACTGTTTTTAAGAGAGGGCTCACTTGACAGCCGTCCGACGGGAGAGGGCTGGCTTGACACCAGTGCAGCATCTGCAGGCGCACCTGAAGCAGCATCTGCATCCCGCGATCCCGCTGTACAGACCGGATGAAGCGCGGCTGACGTGCACGAGTTTAGCTCGACAGGTGGAAAAAGAATCCAGGACAGTAGATCCCGTCTGGTTAAACAGCATCACTGCAGAAGATGCTGCAAAAAAGTCTGGAGGAGAGTTGTCGCTTGCAGCTCTAGTCATCACGTTTGGGAAATATGCTGGCCAAACATTCAAGTGGCTGCTTGAAAATGACGTGGGATGGATCGCTTGGTTGTTGGCTGAGTTCATTGTAAAAGGAGAAAGAAATGAAGCCATGAAGTGGCATAAGGAGAGGCTGCTGCAGCTGGTGAAGCAGTTTCCTTCAATTACAGTTCACCTGGACAGGAGAGTACAGGTAACCATCCCATATTTGAAAAGATCAGCATATATAATTATGTTCAATGTGATGTGAGTGTATGAGGTCCATTTTTAACTTCATGAACAGTTTGGATGTTTCTTCCCCACAGAAACTCAAAGCAAAACAGGAGGAAACATCTGTTCCTCCTGTCAGCAGCCACCACCATCCTGGTTACATTGAAGATGCTGAGCTTCTGACATTAGCAGGTATTTGCTCATTTATAACTATCACATGACAAGGTAATATAAGTATACTTTTGATCTGCTAGTGTTTCCACGTACACTTTTTTTGCAGAGGACGTCCTGGTCTCATCTGATGTTGCAGTTTCCACCCGTGTAACGGGTTTGGATGCAGGAGGGAGGCTGTGCGTCTTTCAGAAGTTGCAGCTTTATTTCTCATTAAATGAAATGTGTGCAAATGAAAAAAGCTCACAGCGTGTGTTAGTCTGCATGAAATCACTTACATTAAAAATAAATAAATATATATATTACTGACAGGCAGACAGGCAGGAAGAGGAGGAGGAGGAGTCAGCAGTTCAACGCCCGACTGAGGCGGCTCTCATCCTTGAAGGCTGGCAGAAAACGTGGGAGGAGCCAACAGCCAACTACCAGGGTATTCCACCACAAGACATCAAGTGGCTAAAAGACAACGAGGAACATGGACTGTATAAGGCAGCCACAGCCTACAGGAACTAAAACGGGGAAACTGTTAGGCGGAAGCTGCTGAAAGACAGGATGGAATTCCTCCCCCCACCTATTCCAACAAACTAGGGCAACGCAGTGCCAAACATGCACTCATTTTTTACAGCACCTGTCTTTATTGGCGCAATGTTGGCATATTACACGAGAAGATTAGGTGCCCAAACCCCAGCTGCCCAGAACTCACCAGACACTTTTCTGATCAGAAAAGGTTTTTCCTCTTCTGCACGACAGGTTTGTGGTCTGAAGTCTTTTTACACTCTGCTGTCTGAACGACTGCTGTGCACTCACTGTGAAAAGGTGAGGAACGCCAGTGAGATGACCAGAGACCAGGACCCCCAGCAGCAGTACAGCTGGTTGGCATCCAGCCCTAGAATTCTCATGAATTTGGCTCCAGCTGTGCAGCACATGTTCCCAGCCATCCTGTGTGGAAAGCGCGCCATTGACAGAAGTGCGGTGAATCTGCTCAATGATCGCATCAACTCACTGAGCATGAGCAAAGTGCAGCGGCTCATCCAGCAGGGGCACGATGAGTGGTACATGGACCGCAGAGGCCTCTACCAAACGCTCCTGTATGACGCCCACACCCTCAGAGGCAGCTCCTCCCAGAGCGGGATCCTGTCCTTCCTGAAGTCACCGGGACAGTACACACCTCGCCTTCAGCAGAGACCTCTTCCATCTGCGCAAGTGCTGTGTCGAGCGCACATGATCAGCGAGATGGAGAAGATGTCCGTGTATCGTTCCTCCATACTGAGCGTGACAGGAGAAATCCTGTGCATCGACGGCACAAAGCAGGTTTTTACAATATATTTGATTTAAAAAAAGACACCCAGGGAATTTGGTAAGTGGACTGAACGGTATTGTTATCCGTGTGTTGCAGTTGCTGAAAAAGATCTATGGTGACGGCCAAGCAACAATGCAGTACCTCACTTGCGTGCTGAACGAATGGGGTCAATTTGTGACCACCGGTGTGGTGGCGTCAGAGTAGAGCTACAGAAGAATGGCCCGTGGACTGAATGCCAGGTTCAAGCGTGCACAAGAACCTGCTCCCAAATTTCTGTACGCCGACACTCACTGCTGTTGGTAAGTCACAATTTTAACCATTTTTGGAACCACAAAACGTGTGACACGGCCCAAGACCTGACAAGCACCATGGAGGAGCAACAAACTGGTGACGAATACTGGCTGTGGATTTCCTTAAGAAGGCAGCAGGGCAAATGAGGTGAGTGGCAACAGCTGGGAATCCTCCAGACCAGAGCGGGGCAGGGCTGACAGAGGCACCATGACAGCCTCACCAGATCAGGAGCTACGTTCGCCGGGTTACCAGGGGCGTTGAGGTAAGTCAACCATTCAATGTTTTCCTGAATGTTTCCTGTAGTCTCACTCACACATTTATGTCCCATTTCAAGGTAATCTTCAGATTTGTTGACTTCATAATCAGAAGTATGCATTTTTATGTCTGTGGTTTATGTTTCTACGTGTTTCAGAACAGTGCAGTTGCTGTGGAGTTCATCCTGGAGTAGTTTAAGGGACCAGCAGGGCTGGACATTGATGGCATCCCTCCTCTCCACAAACAGTTAAAATCTTCAAAATAAATAACTTTAAAGTAAAAAAATTAAAGCTGACTTTCATTTGAATTCTTGCAGGACCCACCTGGCATACAATTGTACATCAGCACCGAGGTTGTGACACTGAACGGCGTGGAGCTCCAAGGGTACAAGTGTCGACGAGGGACGAACGCTTTGGAAGGGCTGCATGCTCATCTTCCCCGTGCAGTTCCCTCCCACAGGTGTGGCATCATGCCATTTCAGGTGTGTAGTATTTATCTGCTCTATGTCTTCACAAGATGAAAACAAATGTTTTATTCAGCTAAAAGACTAAATGAGCCCAAAACCGCCGGCTTTGCTGCTCTGAAGCAGATAAACCGTTTCTCACAATCCTACACAGGCTGAGGCTACTTTCTCAAGTCTTTCTCGCCGTTTGCTCGTCTAACTTTCAACGCCGTCCTTACAGGTGTACCTCATATCGTTTGCGGTCCAGTGGAACAGCCGGATGGAGTCTCTCCGGGTTGCTGGTGGGAAAGAGCG
The DNA here is from genome assembly GCF_053564925.1 of Oryzias latipes. Classification (NCBI taxonomy): domain Eukaryota; kingdom Metazoa; phylum Chordata; class Actinopteri; order Beloniformes; family Adrianichthyidae; genus Oryzias; species Oryzias latipes. The sequence goes on from NC_136239.1 coordinate 2,086,697, forward strand.
GCAGTCTTCCTGCGTGGATCCCAGACGCATTCAGCTGCTCAACCAGCAGTCGGAGCTTCTGTTTGGGAGGGAGCACTTGTTCAAGCCAGACTTCACAGCACCGATGCCCCTCCCTCAGTCGTACACCAGCCCTGATGAGGAGGAGCTCCTGGGTGTCGAGTATGCGCTGTGCCAGTCCACTAACTTTGCCTCCAGGGAATACTACATCAGCCAAGGTACAATGCCAAATACTTTGCTGAACGAGCTCACAGAACTTTTGCTGAAAAACGTAGTTATTGTGAATGATTGTGATTAAAATATCTGTACATTTGAATAAACCTTTGCATTAAAAGGCACGTTTTTCTTCTTGCAGTTGAGAAGGAGCAACCCTCGAAGACGAGGAAGAAAAAGAACCAGATGGATCTTTGGACCCTGACGACGCTGAAAGCTGTGATGAGGGTATCAGCCTTGAGGGTCACGCCAGTGAGGACGCCATTGACTCCCTCCATCCCGAACACTCTGTGCTCACTTCAGACGAGCAGGTCACGGAGGAAGTGAGTCCAGCGCAGCAGGACGTTCTCATGGGCTCAAGCAAACTTCACCTTCCAGGATTCGAGGAGGTTGAAAGCTTAGCAATGGTGCTTTTGCTGTTAGTGGATGACAGTGATCGGCACATCATCCCAGCCGACATTCGTCAGCGGATAAAGGCCGCCGCGAGTCAACTACATGAACACGACAAGTCTGCAGTAAATTTTCAGAAGAAGTATGAATCCAAATGGGGCTACACGCTGTTTGGGAGGTGCCTTGGACCGGCAACGGCAGAAAACATTGCAGCACAAAAAACGAAATTTGCCCGGTTGACCCATGCGCAAGCAGCCCAGATTACAGAAGACTCACGCCTCCTGTACTTAATAAAAATGCTGAAGAACAGACCACCAGCAAGCCAGACACACACTACAACCAAAATAAGTCTGATAGTAAGAGCGCAGTACAAGCGGATTGTGGACCGTGTACGGGACGACCCTGTCCTGTCAGCGCACATCCCACTACCCAACATCAACTCCAAATCTGTTTCCGCATTCCTGACACGTGAGGAGAAGAAGGCAAACTACAGGGCAACCATGGTCCCACAAGTCACCTGCCACCAAAAAGTCCTCTCAGAAGAGCCGATGCCTGCCGCTCCACACCTTCCAGACTCCCTTCCTGTGCCAAACAGGCCAGAGGTGCAATATGCTGTCATCCCTCATGTAACTGGCAAGAGATGGGCAGAAAAAAGGAGATTGGACGTCACTGAGCCTACTGCAACATGTAGGAAAATCATGCCAAAAGGGAGTCCCACAGCATCCCAAAGCACGGCAAATACTCCCATCCTGCTGGTTGTTCCATCCCAACCTCAGGCCCCAACCTTATCATTCCCATCTGTTGCCTCTGGTAGCAGTGCAGGTTTCTCTTTCACCTTGCCCCCAGCCAGGGTGCCAGCTAAGCCAACAATGCCTTTCAAATCACACAAGCCTTGTGCAGCTTGTGGCATTTCGAGATGTGGGGGCTTACGCAAGCGCTACACTCCTTCAAAGGACAAGGTGGCAAACAGCAAACAGAAAATATTCACATACTGTCCCACAACAAAGAAGTCCACCACACCAGGATTTGATCAGACATATGCAGACTATGAGGATTTTATGAAGGCTGTTGATCTTTTTTTAGCAGCAGTAAAGGACCACAGTGCAGAAGATGATGTATGACTGTGTGAATGTATTTGTATAGTTGCAAAAACTGAACCAGACTGTTAAGATGTTTCTTATTTATCATCAAAGAAGGGTTTGTGCATTGTTTGAATTTATTTCATTTGTATTATGTGTGATGTTGAAGAAACACACAGACAACAATACCAGTTCAGTGTTTTATTATTGACTGCAGTTCCTCTGTGCACTAAAAGCAGAGTTTCTTGTTTTGAGTTGATAATAAAACTATCAAACGAGAACATTGGAGTGGTTATTTAACTAGGAAAGTAACTTTATTCATGAAACATATGCTCACTCTAAAATGAAACCTTGAAAAACGGTTAAAGCATATCATTCAACAGCTTTTAAAGCATACATTAAATAATAATGCATGACAATGAAAGGAAATAAAGAAGAAAACATCAGAATAGAAATAAGGTTCAAGGAGGAATGTTTCTGGAAAAACGGCGACAAAAAAAATCATGGGATCAATCATGGGGTCATCAGGGGTCACGGCCCATTCCCGGGCCCTGACCACAGCAAGTCCTCATCTTTGTGCCTGGTCCTGCCACTAGGGGATTTTTTTGTCGCCATTTTTCCAGAAACATTCCTCCTTGATCCTTATTCTATTGTGATGTTTTTTCTTTATTCCCTTTCATTGTCATGCATTATTTAATGTTTGCTTTAAAAGCAGTTGAATGAGTTTCCTAGTTAAATAACCACTTTAAGGTTCTTGTTTGACAGTTTTATTATCAACTCACAAGAAGAAAGTCTGAATTTAGTGCACAGAGGAACTGCAGTCAATAATAAAACATTGAACTGGCAGCTTGTTTCGTTGTTATGAGACACGAAATACTTCGTTTTTACTTTGAGTGGATCATCATACTCATGGTTATCTTGGCAATGTTTTACGCCGGATGCCCTTCCTGACGCAACCCTCTCAACATTTCCGGGCTTGGGACCGGCACACAGAAGTAGAGAAGGGAATAGGGAGCAGCCCGGATTCCAACCCTGGTTTCACGGACGAATGGATACCAAACAGAAACTGAGCCATGTTGCTGCCAGTAAGATTTAAAATTGTGGATTGCTGTGCTTTTTAGCGGCTCAGATAAATACGAGTGAAGCACGGCAGCGGCTAATTAATTGGGTTGATGCACTTAGCATCTGCTGACATGCTATCAGCAAAGCGGGCTAAAGTTCTGCAGAACCTCCCAGCAATAGATTCAAGTTTAGTGACCTGATGGATCAGAGGGATGTGTACAACGCTCTGAAAAGGGCTGACATTGTGGTGATCAGCGTTACCAGTTTACTTCAGTGTGTGAGAAGCGTGGCTGCAAAGGTGCAACAGAGCAGATATTTAAACAAAGCCCCTTTTTTGTCAGATAAAGCAACTTTCCTTCGTTCTGTAGTGTCACTTCTGCCTCATCATCCCAGTTTAATGTTTCTGGAAAGAATCAGTGTGTCCTCCCCACTCTTTATTTTAAAAGCACCATTCGGGCTCCTGAACTGTTTAAAGCACTAGAGAAGCTACATTACTGCTGAAAGTAAACAGCATTTTATTTCCCCAATAGAAACTTATTGGTTAAGGCTCATTCATTCTTTGTTTTTTCTTACACTGAAAAATATATAAATATATTTTTTTTAATCAGACAATGTTGACTTCCCTTTCTATATTTTAACTTGACAAAATAAAAGCACTATGAATTTGCTTTGGTAAACGCAACTTATAAATGAGATACAATTGCAGTGCTTAACATTGTGACCATTAAACCGAATTTGACCATTTTAGTACAGTGGAAGACATTAAAATTCAGGTGAGTTTTTCAAAGTCATATTTAAAAAAACAGACATTAAAACATGTTTCGGTAAAATATCGGGATACGTATCGTATCGCCAGACTCATACCAATAAACATCCCAGCAGGTGCGTCCAAGAGGCCTTTTTGGGCGTCTGCTGGTTTTCTCTCTTTTTTCTCTCTCTCGCTTTTCTTTCTTCTTTTGACTTGACTGCCTACGTCCTGCCATTTTTCTATGTTTTTTCCCCTGCTCCCCACAGTCTTATGACTGTTGGGGATTAATTGTCCTTTTCTTTTTTGGTTTCTCCCAACACTTTGGTACGCAGGTTCTTTAACGGTGTGTATTAATTTACCCCCCGTCCTGTGAGCATGGCTTCAGCGGGGGGGAGGGCGTTCTTTGGGTGTTGGGCAGAGGGGTAACTCCTTGAGGAATGTGGAGAATGTTGTGGCGGGTCCGTCAGCAGCCGGTGCAGCGACGAGAGGCCCGCATCCGTCACGGTGGGTGGTGGGAATAAAGCACTGTGTGTGGATGGAGGGGAGCCTCCTAAGGTCAAATATGAACGTGATCTGACAATCCATGTAGAACTGATTGGACAAGATCCTGTGTCGGTCACGGAGATTATCCGTTATAGCAGGTTGCTCTGTGGGGGTGTGGTGGCGTGTCGGACGGTGGGGAGCAAACGGTTTGAACTGACTATGTCTAACCCTGTCGGGAGGGATAAGCTTCTGGATGGATTCAAAATAGGAAATACGATGGTTCAGGGGAAAAGCATAGCAAATGATGAGCTGGTAGTCTCGTTTTTAGGGCTACCAGCGTACATCACAGACGAGGAAATCCTAGAGAAGTTGGAGGGGTGGAAGGTGTCGGCTGTGTCGCCCATAAAGAGGCGGATGTGGCCCGGAACCAGCGTCGCAGACGGGACGAGATTTGTGAAAGTGAAGTTTAATGACAGCGTACAATCTCTTCCGTATTCGGCGAAGTTTAACACGGCGACGGGCCCAGAGTTTTTTAGGGTGATACATGACAAACAGGTGAAGGTCTGCAGGATCTGCATCCGACCGGGACACATAGTGAGAGACTGCCCTGAATTCCTGTGCAATAAGTGCGGCATTCAGGGACATTACGCCAGAGAGTGTGTGACTTCCATCACCAAGTGTGCTGAGTGTCTGAATAAGAAGGAGAACTGTGTGTGTCTCAGTGAGAATGAGGATGACGAGGCCTCTGCTATTGACGCGGACGAGCGTGACAGCATGTCGGAAGGGGAGTGTCTGTCCGACTCCGTGCCTGACAGGCAGGTATCGGCAGCTCTCCAAGGTACCACTGATGCAGCACACCGATCCGCTGAGGGGGGAGGCGTTCTCGGACAGCAGGCGGCTCAAAGCAGCCCGGACCTGCTGCGAGCGGCAGAGGATGAGGAGATCCTGCTGTCAAAGCCACTGTTCCTGTGAAGGGGGGCGAGCAGCACCAGACCGCTGCTGCTCCTGTCCGGGAGGGGGGGGGGGGGGGACTGAAGATGTTAGCCCTGCCTCGGTACCATCTAGTCCTGTGAAGGGGGGGACTAAGCACCAGAACGCTGGCTCTGTCTCTGTCCGGGTGGGCGGGGCTCCCGGAGACAGTCCTGCCTCTTTATCTGGTCCTGTGAAGGGGGGAGCTCAGCATCGGACCGCCGGAACTGCCCCTGTCCGGGCGGGAGGGGTCGCGTACCTCATCCCGAAGGAAGTGCATATGGCGAGCGGCGCCGCTGCCTCTGCTCCGCTGGAGAAAGAACTCCGGGGGGTGAGGGGAGCGGCGGAGACGCGAATATAACATCTGTTTCTCTGCCTTTACCCCCTCAGGAGAAAGTACCGCAAGAAGGTGTGACTGATGACCTTAATGAAGATGAAGACTCGTCTGACATGGACATTGACATGCTGACGCCACCGCAGAGGAGGAAACGATCAATGATGAAGATGACTGGGAAGGTGAAAAAACAGAAAGCGGCGTAATGTCCCTGTGTTGCCTTCTACTTATGGTTAAACTCCTCAGCCTGAATATTAGAGGAGTTTGTAGGGTAGATAAAATCGCTGAGATCCTACATGAGAAATGTGACGTTTTCTGTCTGCAGGAGGTCCACTGGGACGCTGAGACCCGGCTGCAGGCTGAGAGGCTGTGGGAGGGATCGGCCTTTTATGCGGCAGGTCCGGGGCACACAGCAGGAGTTGTAGTCTTTATTAAGACGGATTTTTTTGATAAGGTGTCCCTTAGGACGGTGGATCCTGCGGGAAGATTTCTGGTCATTGATTTTGAATGGATAATGAAGAGATTGAGGTTGATAAATATTTATGCCTCGAATGACCAGGTGGAGAGGAAGAGGTTTTTTCACTTACTCAGGCTATTCCTGAATGAAGATTCCCTGCTGGTGGATGAGTTTAATACAGTCCTATCGCCTGCAGATTTATCAGTCAGGAATGTTTTTAAAAATGATATTGGGAGACAGGAACTTTTTTCACTTATGGCGGCCTACGACTTTATAGATGTTTGGAGGATGTTGAATCACGGAAAGAGGAGTTTTGCGAGACGACAGCTGGTGAAGGGGGTTCTAAAGCAGTCTAGGATAGATCTCGTCTTGTCTGCATGTTCGGTGACTAGGATTGTAAATAGCGTTGCTTATATTCGACATGTGTGAAGCGACCACTCTTGGGTGCAGGTCGTTTATGATGGTTTTGGAATGGTGGGGGTATGTGGATTTTGAATAACAGTGTTTTGGGTGAGAGGAGCTGTCAAAGAAGGAGTAAATCTTTGTTGAGTTATTATAGAGAACAAATGGAAGACGCTGTGAATGTTTTCTCTTGGTGGGAAGATTTAAAAGCCAAGATTAAAAGATCGACAATTGCGTATTGCAAAAAGAGGGCATGGAATGCTAGGAGGAAGGAAAGAGATGTCAGAGCACTGCTGGAGAGGGAGGCATCTCTGCTGGCAGAGGACCCAGATAGGGATGCAACGATCTTTTCTGCTGTAGTGGATCGTTTGAGACAGTTTGGGGTAGAGAGGTGCAGGGGGGCAGCTATAAGAGCTAGGTTGAGAGACTTCGTGGAGGGAGAGAGGTCCTCAGCCTTTTTTCTAGGGCTGGAAAAAAAGAGGAAGGAAAAGACTTTGATTAAGGACCTTTATGAGTCTGACGGAAATATGTGTAGAGAACTGGACGGTATTCTGAATACAGTTGAAGTCTTCTACAGGGACCCGTTTCATGGGAGCAGTTGTGATATAAATGCTGTTGAGACTTGTGTGAAGGCTATATCAGCTAAGGTGTGTGAGGAGGATAAGATTGCATGTGATGCCGACGTCTCACTGGAAGAAAACAAGACGGCAATTGAAAGAACCCAAATAAATCTCCGGGGGTGGATGGTCTAACGGCTGAATTTATAAATGTTTCCAAGAAAACCTTCTGCCTATTATTTTTAGGTTGTTCAGTTCATTCTTTTCAGGACATTTGTCATCACCCTCTTTTTGTCTAGGTACTATTAAATTAATTTTTAGAAATAAGGGAGATAGTGCAGACTTGGAAAATTATAGACCAATTACACACAGATGGGGTTAAGGTGTTGGGAGTCTGGTTGGACAGAAACCCTAGTGAAACTATTTGCAAGAACTGGACGGGGATAATTAATAAACTGACAAGTTCTGGCTATTTGGAAAATGAGACGACTTTCATTAAGGGGTAAAGTTACGGTCTTGAATGCTTTTATTTTTTCTAAAATAAAATTATATCTTGTCCATTCTACCACTTCCATTGAATTTTCATCTCAGAATAAATTAATTGATTTCTGTTTTTCTTTGGGGCTCTAGGGCCAATCAGATCTCTAGACTAACCCTGTCTAGAGTTGTCCAGGATGGTGGTTTGAGGCTGGTGGAGGTAGGTGCCAGGAAGACAGCATTAAGGCTAAAATTGGCGACACGTCTTTTGGATGAGTGCCAAGAACCTTTTTGGAAAGCCTAATCATCAGGCTCAAGAGTGCTACTCGTCTGGGCCTTGCTGTGTTTTGTCAAAACAGGCCGGGGTCAGCATTTCCAGCTTTAGACCCCTTTTCCATGGAGCTGCTGTCTGCTTGGAGGAAGGTCAGACTGTGTGTAACACAGACTGTCTCCACCGCTCTCAGGTTCTTTGTCAGCCGATTTTTCACGATCTTACACATAATGCATGCTGGTTTCCCTATACCAGTGTTTTTCAACCAGTGTGTGGGAAATTTTCCTCATTAACAGATTTAACAACATTTCCAATCTCCAGGATTTCAGCTCTTTGTTCATCCAAACAGGCCCTGAAAAAACACTGAGTAGTTAGGAATATGAAAGATCGTAAAAAAAATTTTCTTTGTTTTCATATGATTCTATTAAAGACATTTTAATAAGAATGACGGTACCGCGATTTAGCAGCAACTAAAGCTGTTTTCTGAAAAGTCCCGCCCCTTTAACTGTCTCCACCAATCATTCTTGTATTCTTAATCACACGTCAGTCTGACCAATCAGAAGGGGTTAAAGTCTTCACTTCCTTGTTCTGATTCTGCTCATAAAGTCTCTCAGTTCCAACAGAAATACCAGCTAAAGCTCGTCTTTAGCGGTGTAGCTTTCCACAGAATCAGGTATCAGACCGTGGAACAAGTGAACAAAACAATGAAGCTCAGAGACGTTAGTCTTTCTGCATTCGGCGGATTATTGAACTACATCTCCCATGATGCATTGGGTTAAAAGTGACAGCGTGAGCGTCTCGGCGCACGAGTCTCTCCTCTTAACGTCTTGAAACAACAACAAACATACAGCAAACAGTTTTTAAATCTTCTAACTTAACTTTTATTACATCTTTTAGAAAAACCAGCTCCGGCTTTTTCTGCGACAATTATCACAAAATGCATGTAGAATCATGGAGGGACTGTGGGTCAATACAAACTAATTTCCCCTTTTTAATTTTTATTTTTGAATGCTGGTGTGCCGCGGGATTTTTGTCAAGGTTAAAGTGTGCCGTAGCTCAAAAAAGGTTGAAAAACACTGCCCTATACAATGTAAATTGCTGGAGGAGAGGGGTTGCTCTCTGATAAAGGACATCATGGGAGAGGAGGGATTGAGTGATACCGCAACCATACTGGGGCGGTTCTGTGGAGATCTGGGCAAGGGTGGGAGACGGAGGGTTAGACAGGCGTACTCAAAAGTTGTTGCATCCTTTCCCATGACATGGTTGGCTATTGAAAGGAGAGGAAAGATGTCTGGCGCTTTGATTTCTGGCTACTGTTTTCAGTTATTGCAGGATGGTACCCCCAGGGACGTGAGTACTGTGAAATCTAGGTTCTGGTACAGGCTGGTGGCAGCTTTAGAGACCAAAGTGCCTACGGCTGAAGCGGCCTGGGGGTCCTTGTTCCCAGATAAAGATGCTTCAGAGATTTGGTGGAGTTTGAAGGGGAGTCCGTTTCCACATACGGTGTTGAATACAGAGTTCAGACTACGCCACAGGAAGATTTACTCCTTTGTAGTTCTGCAACAAATTAACAAGGAACAATATGACAGGATGTGTCCAGTCTGTGGCACTGTTCCTGAAACTTTGAAGCACATTTTTTGGAATGTCCTGTTGTCCTGCCTTGCTTACAGGAAGTAAGAGACATCTTGAAGATGTGGTGTGCATTTGAGTTGTCTGAGGAGGTCGACTGGAAATGGGCCTCTCTATTTGGAGTACAGAGTGATCGACGGCGACCAGGATGGAGGCTGGCATATCTGGTCCTTGCTGTGGGGAGATATGTGGTCTACCGAGCAAGCACAGTGCGACTTAAGGAAGGGAGGACAATCGACAGCAAGAGAGCCTTTCTGGTTCACTTACATGAGTGTAAAATGCCTTTGTGGACACCAGAGGTTGCCTTTTTTGATAATATGAGGTTAGATTCCGGGTAACATTAAGTTTTTGATAAAAGTTTTCAACTGTGTAAGTGAGGAACAGCATGGAAAACGCATTCAAAGTTTTTGGTTTTCTTGTGGATGAAATATTGATGTTAAAACTTAATTCCAGGAGAGTTATGTTACAAAAATTCTTTCTAATCAATTCTACAATGGTTATAAGAATTTGATTTTGCAAGAATTGATTGTAAAACTGATTATGCATGCTTTAAAAGAAAAAAAACATTGACCTTTTACAAAAAACTTAAATCTTTTAGAAAGACAAATCTTTTTCAAAAATATAAAACCTTTAGAAAAACAAATCTTTTAGGAAAACAAAAATCTTTTGGAAAAATATAATATCATGGTCTCGAGGACGTAACAGACCCAGTTGCTGAAACCCGGAAGTAAAATCAGACTCAGGAAGCTTGGTTGCAGATTTCATAATAATAAATGTCCAAGGAATAAAGTGCAGAAGTTGGAGCTGTTATGTAGCCATCAGCAGAAATCATCCCCAAAACGGATCTTGTTCTGGACTTCATTTTCAGCTTCAACTCACTACAACATGCAGCAGCTCATCTCCACACTCACTCCTTCCTTCCTTCCTCAGTCGTAACTCTTGCTCACTGCTCCGCCTAGTGGCGTTAAGTGCTATAACAATAGCTGAACACAACATCCCCCCCCTTACTTAAGGATAACCTGTGCTGTCACAACAATCCCTGAATTTAATTCTTAAGTGCAATTTCCTTTGTGCATCAACAGCATATTTCAAGTAATGTCATTACTCACAGAATAAAGAGCAAGTAAGAATCAACTCACAACAACTAAACATATGTAGATTTTTTTTTTTTTGTCAAATTACTAAGTCCTTAAGCCAACCTGGTGGCTTATGCGTCTCCATCTGAGAGAGATGTAATTAATACAGGTCTTAAACTACAGTAAATAAATGAGATTTTCAAAGCTTAACACAGCATCATCATTGTCATCATCATCGTCACCATGATGTTTGAGTGTGTCCTTTTTCTTTCATCCACCAGAGCTTGAGGCCTGCCCAGCTCCATCTGAAAGATGTAATTAATACAGGGCTTAAACTAAAAAACAAAACAGTAAATAACTGAGGTTTTCAAAGCTGATGAACCTCCATCATCATCCCCATGTCTTGGTACAGCCAATATTTTATAAGTAATCTAAATATGTTGCATTGTTTGTGAATTTTACAAATAAAAGATAAGTTAGAAATGTACTTGTTTCTTGAATTAATGACTGACAAACATGTCTTGTTTAAAAATACAAGGTAGTCCAAGAGCGAAAACAAAAATACACAATGATAATAATTGTGCATTGAAAATTGGGATAATTGTTGAATAATCATATCATAGTACCCCAAAGCATTAATGCATTTTAGAGAAATATTAAGGGATAATGGCAGACGAATTACGCATTATCAGAAATTAACGCACGTTTTTGGTCGTTTATTCTTGTTATTTTTTGGTTTAAATTGCTTTGTTTTTTCCACAAAAAGCGGACCATTTGGTACTGTGAAGCTAAAGTTTGTTTTAAAGAAGGCAGAGCAGTGATACACAACATTTGTGCTATGTGGCCGGAACTTCTTTTTTAGCCGTGCGATTATCACTGTCCATTATCACCTTTTAATGTACACCCAGCAGCCAATCAGATTCAATTATCACCCGGACCATGGTAAAATTATAAGTAAAACCCACTCTTAAGACAAAAGTAGAACAGCAATTCTTGAAAAATGGATGTACAAACACAAACAGAAGGGTAGAGAAAGGCAAATAATGAAAATTAACATACCAAAATTAGAAACAAATCATAAAGATTGTTTACATACCTAAAATTACAGAGTCCAGTTCATTCAGAGACTTCCCTTTAAGAACTTTAGATCCTGACTCCACTGCAAATAAAAGTTTTCCAATCTTGGCAACTTGAAAGGTTTTGTCCGTCTGTCGATAATAATCGAAGTGAACTCGGATATCATGTCCCATGAAATGATCTACATGCTCTAGTTCTTGGTTATTAAGGTCAAGAAGCTGGCATAAGGTGGCAACATGCTTGCGTAGTTTTGTTGACCGGAGTAGTTCAGGATTGCTTGCCTTGCACTCAGCAGCATATTTTCGGAGGCAGTCACAGCCACGAATGCTGGTTGTTGTTCCAATCCTGGCAAACAGATATGGATTGGCATCTTGAATGCCAACTTCTCTCATTGTCTGGATAAGGAAGTCAAGTTAGGCTTTTGTACGCTCCAAAAGTAAAATAGGTACTTTTCTGCCCCTCTTTCCACGTGTGACAATGCGTGTTACCCTATGGCTCATTTGTTTTTCCACTGGGGACATAGTTTCATAAATGTCCTTATTTATGGAACCAGTGTCTGCTTTCAGATATGTCTCTAATGTTAAACGTGATGCCTCCCCTTCTCGCTTTTTGTTAAACACAATAATTTGTGCAAGAAGACAATCAAATAAAGTTTTATCTGCTTTGGCACTCACATGCTTCTTCAGTTCTCCCTTGGCCTCATCCTCCATCTTTCGTAAGTAATTTTGCAGAGTAACAACATCCTCTGTCAGAGGTATGCAATCCTCTTTGTTCCAACTCCGCTGCTCCATAATGCTATGAGCGCTAGTGGACACATAATTGGACCAAGAACAATCCAGAAACTCTTTAAACTTCTTTGCTTTCCTTTCAGATATCTCATCTGACATCATCAAACAGCGTCCAATCCATGCTTCTGTTGCCCCTTTGAGTGAGAATCCTATTTTGACTGCTGTGGATGGTTTACCATATTCAGTCGTGGTTTCATTGTCTTTTTCCCGACTTTTCTTGCTGCCTTGATAGCCAGCTGAAATTTCGTTGGGTCACACACATCTTTAAGTCCTTTGATAGTCTTGTCTATTTCCATTGCAGTTTGCACAAACCGTCCAAGTTCTCTTATCTTTTGAGCGATGTACCTGTGCTGAGACTGTTCCTGACCTTTTCTTGAATATAGTGCATCCCTGTAAGCACATATCATGTCATCACTTCTTATATGTGTGGTTACCTCGTCTTGTAACATGTTATGAATGATGTTCTGTATTCCATGTGAGGATTTAATCAAAGGAATAAGATGAGATGAGGCTTTTTGCACTCTGCTTCTTTTTCCCTTCTGCATGTCAGGTGTTCTTTGTCTACATGAATGTTCGTGTCTCCAGAGTTCTGTTCTCTTGAACATTCCAAAACAATGTTGACATGGTAAATAATCCTTTGATAATGCCTCCTTAGGAGGCTGTCGCCATGTTATAAGTTCTCCCTCCCCGTCTTTTAGCACCTGTAGATTGTGTTTCCAGTCACCTTTATTACGAATTGCCTCAAGTTCTATTTTCTTTGTTTTGATCTCACTGGGAAGCTAATGGCGTGGGCAACATCCGTCTCTTCAGTGTGTTTTCGCTCCAAATGTCTTGCCATTTTCAAATTTGGCTTTTTGTAGAATAAACAGTAATCCGCTTTGTCCCATACTCTTCTGTTGCCCTTTTTTCTGCTCATTTTAACAATAACCCGAAACTTTTTTTTTTTTTGCAATTTCCAGCTTTCTTTCTCTTCTGATTTTTTTGTTGAGCGGCAAGTCACCACCTCAGGTTCTGTGGTACTGAATGTCTTCAATGAGACAATCTCCCCATACGGAAAAGAACTATATAAAACCTATAAGAAATTAACATGACCTGCATTATGTTTCACATATATGTGCATCTTCTAAGACGTATAAGTCTTTTATATGATAAACTCCTGAAAGTGGCCCATTTCTGGTTCTTTTCATGCATGACATTAACCAGAAATATGTACGTATCATATAAACACAGTCCATTTGAAATATAAGGAATATGTATGGCAACTATGTTTTCTATACATGTGTCATATAATAGTC